>NW_024498562.1:138619-210102 GCF_017590055.1 Onychostruthus taczanowskii
TTTTTGTAAATTATATTTCACCCCCCCCAATATTTTAATTTTTTTTTTTTTTTTTTTTTTTTTTTTTTTTTTTTTTTTTTTTTTGCTTGAGAGCCCCTTAATTTAAAATTTATAGCAGTTCGGAGTGGGGGGGGAGGGGTGACGGGTGTGTTACGTTTTCCATTTCAGGGGAGGCTCCAGCTTTCCTTAGCAGGCGCCCATCTTTCCAAACCAAGACAGCGGCGCATGGGAATGCAGGGCCCAGCACCAGAGGAATGGTTTCCTGCTGGGTCACGGCGGTGACAGCGAAACTCCTTTTTTCCCAACTGGTCCGACCGGCCTCAGCAGGAGAAGGCAGCAGGAGTGTCGCAGAGCCTCGCAGTGCTGGTGAATCCTCCCCACAGTGCCCGCAGCCTGTCTCCCCTGCGGCGCCGAGAGAACGAGCCAGCCAGGAGCTGCCCCCAGCGCCTTCCCCCTGCCCCAATCTCCAGGTATCTCTGCCCCCTCTGAGAAGCTCCCAAACACCAAAAGAGTTCTCCCTGCCCGATGGTCTTAAGCAGCCAGCCATCAGTTTCCATTAGCAACTCAATGGGAAGAAATTCCACACGTGATAAGGAAAGAACAGAAAAAACCCAATCCCCAACAAATACCTTTGGAATAAAAATGGCTTAGGTAAAGTTTAGTAACAAATATAAATTAGGAAGGAATTGGAAACTGGAATGTATGCATGAAATTTTGAGGGTCCCGTCTTCCATGTCCTGTAAAATTGGAATAAATAACTCCTGAGGGGGCTAAGAATTGGTATTCAGTGATCAGAGTAGCTGTTTAAATAAATATTAATGTATTTTCCCAAAAAATTGAGGGAAAATCCACGATAATTTTTTTTAAAACTGATAAAATCACCAACCTCTTGTCCCCAAATACAAAAGTTGTCCAAATTATAATCTTAATTGTTTAGCAGCAACAGTTGGTTCCCATGAGCCCAAATTTGCTGTGATTTTCCATGCAACATACAGGAGAAAATGTAAATGAGAAATGATGGTATAAACAGGCTCGTTAAAAGTGCAAGGCAGACTAATTAATTAATAAACTTGTTTGAAGTTTGACATCTCAGTTACAAAGATGAGAGAGAAAACAAACTTTCTCTGTTCTCCACTGCTGTACCTGAGCAGTGTCTAATTGACAACAACTGAAAATCATCCTTCAGTATGATTATTGTTCTCAGGATCTGTGCCCAGCGCTGCTATATGCTGTCAGATTTATTAGATGCCCCAATGCCAATTATTTCTTGTGACTCTGTGGTCTTTATAATCTGGTAACATGAAGTAGTCTCCCAAAAGCCTGATTTTATTTTCTCCCTGACCCTTTGTCAGTGCTGGGGTGGCGGGCCCTGGGAACAGCAGCCCTGGAGAACAGTCAGAGCCAGTGCTGCTCACTTTTCCTGCCTTTTCCTTCCCTTGCACCCTCTTGTTATTCCTCTCCCCAGCCACAGACACAAACCTCCAGTCTGTCATCAGTCTTGAGTGGTGCTTTTTTGCTGCTCTTGTCTCCTTTCCTGCCGCTGCCTTTATTGTTTGTCACTCACTCCTGCTCCACCCCAGCTTCGCACTCCTGTGTCAGAAGATGTGAGTGGCCCTGTTACTTAGAGTTCTTCCAGTATTTCTCGTGTTCTGCTGAGATTTGATTTTTCCCAGAAAGCAGGCTAACAATACATTTCAGCCTAACTCAGGAGTCACTGGAGAGAGGCAGTGGGACTATGCAGACAAGCTTTCTCCACCTTAATCTCCCTTTTTAGAATCAGCTCTTGGAGAAAGAATCAATCCATACTGAGAATGAGGCTTTTATTAATGCATGAAGAGACTTTGGGCAGGAAGGAGCCAGGCAGGTACCTGCTGTCAGTGATTTGTTTATATTCTGGGCTTGAGATATATTTCTTAATAAACCAAGCCATTTTTGCCTTAGCTGTCTGTGACACACGTACTGTGTGTGTGCATGGAAAATGTGACATCTGTGCTCTGTGCTCACAGCACTGAGTGAGGCAAAACACTGAATCTCACTGGCAGTGCAGCTCCCACAGAACCAGGACTTTCCAGGATAAAGCTCCTCATTGCTGATCTGTGTTGCTAAACTCAGAGCTGCTTATCCCGCAGGCCTTCCAAGGGGAGCAGTGGTGGTGCAGTTGTAACTCCCTCTGTAGAACACTCTAGTCAGTTATGGAAGGTTGTGTTGAAGGATGGATAAACAGCCACCATAAGCATGGATAAATAACCACCATCGGATTCTGAGCACAAAAACCCTTATGGTTGTTGTTTTTTCATGATTATTGCTAAGATCCACCCTTTCTGAAGGGATTTCAAGGATGCCTGGCCTGTTCCTAGCACATGGCTTTAGGACAGGCGTACACACTTCAGCTGCCTCGTCCCACCCATCCAATGCAGGTGTCTCCATTGGGGCACAGCATTCCCTAAAACATAAGTTTCATATTAAAAAACAATCATTCCTAGAGCTGAATGAACATTTTGTCTTTTGTGCAAAATCTTTGTTTTCTGCCTCTTTTCCAGCCCCCACATGTTCCACAGCACCAGCTCCTGGCCAGGGTGCAGCAACAGCTTTTGGCTTGAGGACATTTGTGTGAACTTGTGCCAGTCTTCAGCTGCCCCATTCTGCCTGAGGTATGGATACTGTCGCGGTGCTCTTGGTGTTATGCGCGTGACAGAGGCGCGACACCTCCCCGGGACACTAAACCTCCTATGCAGTCACCGCTGGATCAGCATAGAAAAAGTGAGATGGGCCTTGCTTGTAAATCCAAGGATCATTCATTAAACCATAGGGGTAAAAACAAAAGCGTCCATAACTTGAAGGTAAAACAGAGACAACGCCTATGTACAAAGGCAGGGCAGCGGGTTTTAAGGGACAGGACCAGGGTGGAGTTTAGGGTTGGGAACCAATAACAAAGGGACTGGGGAGGAACACAAGGCAGGGATTACAATGTTTAAACCAATAAGGAGTTACAGGGGAGGGGAACAGTTCAACTAAACCAATGAGGAGTCAAAGGAAACAAAAATGACAGGAAAATCTCTGGAAAAAGGGGCAGATATGAGGGAACACTGACAGCTGGGATTAAACCAATGCCTCGGTGGAGGGGGAGGGTTCAAAACCAACTGTTGAAAACAATAATATAACAAAAACCACACCAGGACATGATAATGAGATAAAAGAGACTTGGCAGATTTTCTAGGTCAAATCTGTTAGCTTGGAGAAAAGGAGGCTCAGGGGGGCCCTTGTGGCTCTGCACAACTCCTGACAGGAGGGGACAGCCGGGGGTCGGGCTGTGCTCCCAGGAACAGGGACAGGAGCAGAGGGAACGGCCTCAGGCTGGGCCAGGGCAGGCTCAGGGTGGACACCAGCAGGAATTTCCCCATGGAAAGGCTGATCAGGCCTTGGCAGGGGCTGCCCAGGGGGGTTTGGAGTGCCCATCCCTGGAGGTGTCCCAGGAGGCCTGGATGTGGCACTCAGTTCCCTGGGCTGGTGTTGCAGTGAACACTCTGTGTGTGGAGATACAAGGTTTGACTCCATTTCAGAAGGTTGATTTATTATGTTATATATTATATTAAAATACTACATAAAAACTATACTAAAAGAATAGAGAGAAAAGAAGGTTACAAAGAATAAGAGTAGAATAGAATGCATAACAAAATCTCATGACTGCTCACAGCCTCGGCACAGGTGGCTGTGATTGGTCATCAATTGAAAACAATCTACATAGATCAATGGAAGATACACCTATTGCATTCCAGAGCAACAGATAGTTATTGTTTACATTTCTTTCCTGAGGCTCCCAGCTCCTCAGGAGGGGAAAAATCCTAGGAAAGGATTTTTAATAAAATATCATAACTACAGGCTGGGTGACCAGAGGGATCAGTCATAGGTTGGATTTGATGATCCTGGAGGTCTTTTCCAACCTTAATGATTCTCTGTGGCCTGAGAAAGGCAAATATGTGTAAAATCCTCCTTCTGGGTGCCCTAAGCAGTGGCAGCTCGGTGCACACCTTTGGGTGTTATGGGGCCAGTCTGTGCTGGTGTGTGCCTCATGTCACCATCGCAGCATGCTGGAGAGGAGGGAAACACAGGACAGGACTTCACTGAGACAACCCCTAACGTTTTGGGGGGATGGATCCTCTGCCCTCAGTGGAAGAGCTTGCCTAGAGCCAGAAGTCTAGCACATGGAGCTGAGGGATTATCCATCCTTTCACTCCTCTCCCCATCCCATGTGGACATTCAGGATCCCTGAGCTGTGTCCTGTGGGTGGGGGGGTCATCCTGCACTTCAGCCCAAATTCACAGGACAAAGCACACTTACTCACTGACATGAAGCAAATCTCAGAACATGGGAAAGAGGAAACCTGTGGTTTGGGTGGGTAGGGCATTTGCCCTCAGTATCCTCAGATCCTTTTGCCCTTGCAGAACTCCTCCTGGATCTTCCTGTCCTTCAGAAAGAGAGCACTGAAAGAAGCCATTTGAACACCAAGTGTTAGATATTCTGCATTTGGATGAACCAGCTTTACTCTGCCATCCCTTCGGAGCTCCCGGGGCTAATAGACAACATGGAAAATTATTCTCAGTTCCATTTTCAGGTACCTCTTTTTAATGCTGCACAATAACCTGTACAACAATCGACGTCCAGCTCTGTTGTCTAGCATTTTTCTTTCCTCTTGGAGAGTAGTATAAATATTAATAGCAGTAACCATGGATATTCTCTTTCATCTAACATGGTACAAAAGAAGAAAGCTTCTCCAGATCAAATTGACTATTGATCTTGATGTGTCTATTTGTGCAACCACTGTCACTGTAATTTCAACACTATAATTTAAAAAAATGAAGCAAGGTAACCTTACTCAAACTCAAAAGCAGTAAAAATAGATAAAACATGATGGATGGGCTTCTTTTTCTCTCTTGCGGAGCAAGGGTTAACAAGAAGCCAGAGATGAGACTACAGGGTAAAATCAGTGCTAAAGTAGTGTCAGCCCTTGAATTTGTTGAAGTGAAAAAACATCGATATATTGTGAAAGAAATTACAATTCTGTTAGGAGCAGAAGCCTCAAATGAACTGACCTGAAGCAAGAAAATGACTTGGAAATGAGTGAAGGCTCGAACCAGACTTAACTTTGGTTATTTTCTCTCTGCATCCATCATGGTTAGTGATTACGCTTTGTTTAATAACAAGAACAAACAGTGGTTTAGCACAGCTGTTCTCTTACTTGCATTTTCCCTCAAATAAAACCACTAAACAAGCTTTTTTTCTGACTACCAGCTCTGTCTATGGCAAGAAGAAATTATTATCCCCCATACATTCTTTTTCCATTCCAAAGCACAACGATCTCCCTTGGCTGCTGAATGGCTAAAAGATGGAACAGATTGTTTTTAATGTGACTCTGATTGACCTTTGTGTTCCCCACACGGTCTGGTTTTAATTCTTCTTAGAATGGCATTAGCATTTGTTGAATACATATACAATTATACTTGCTGAAGCTGTTGTATACAAAGAATGCTCTGCTACAGACTCTGTTCTTCAATAGAAATGTAAAGTCTTTATGCCAGCCACGAGGATTGCAAATCTCTGATTATGGGATTACATTTTCTGCAATCAGGAGGGTTTTGTGGGAGACTATTTTTAGTTTTGCTGCCTGTTTTGTCTCCCTGTTGTTCATCTGTAAATACATCCCTTCTCAAAATTTCTTTCTTTGCTGGGTTTACTACAGAAAGAGCTTGTGAATGGCTGAGACATCCATTCATAGGTTTTAACCATTTATTCAGGCTGTCTCTTTTCTGTCTTCATAAGGAGAGACTCATTTTCCACTATTGTGAAAGTGGAATTAATTCTTAGATTTCTGATTTTTAAGCATTTGTTTTCTGAGAGCAGAGGCATATGAAACAGTTGTTGTGCAAACTGAGCACATCTGAATCTTTTCCTGTGGTCTCCCTTAAAGGGGCTTCTTGGTCATAGAGCTCACACTGTATTGATGACAGACATAATAACTGGGCAGGGTTTTATTTTTCAGCCACACAAATTGGCATTTTAATAGTCTTATATTCTTATTCCAAGATTAAATGGGGAAAAACATACAAGAAACACAGTGCTCTGAGAGATAGGGATGTACAATGTGGAAATGAAGAGAGGATGTTGAGATCTCTGGGTTAATCTTGTGCAGTGGCATTAAGTCACCTGCTGACTCAGCTTGGGAATTGTTGTAATTCATAAGGGATTTATAGTTCCCTGATGCTGACTCAGGAAAGGTGTGGAAGATTCCCAGATTCCCACAATGTTGGTTGTGATATTTTTGTTGCTTTTTTTGGTGGGGAGGTTGTTTGCATCTCCAGGTGATCAAATGAAGGTGAAGCTCATGCTGCAAGGGGAGGGGAAATGTGACTAATATTGCCAATAGACGGAGGATTGATCATTATAAGAGCAGAAAATATAGGAAGTTAAATATACATATTCACACCTTCTGATTCCTAGAAGTCCTTAATCTCATATAAATGAGGCAAAATCTTACATAAGCAATAACAAAAATTATCCCAGGAAGCCACCAAGCCAGAAAGGCCTTGAAGGGGAGAGAGAGTCTTTTCTCTAAATTATCTAAGGGATCTCACATTTTTGGGGAACACCTACTGCTCCCTCTGCAGCACCCAAAACCTGCTCATATGATGCCTTTGTTGTGAAACAATGGAGCTGGCAGTGGGACCTGCAGCTCTGACCTGGTTTATACTTTAACTACTGATGATCTGCCCTCCTCAGGCAAGGAATTTGCTCAATGCTCAAAATCCCATCCAGAATTTTGTTTCTGTTTTGTGAACTCTGAATCCTAAGCCCATATGGAGTCTCAATGTTATTTGTACAGTGGAATTTTGAGTTTTATTTTAACTCCAGTCAAAATATATATTTTCCTTAATCTTCACACCTCCACCTTTGACCTTCAGTAGAATAGAACAGACTATTTTTTCCATGGTAGAGGAGCTGTCGTAGGTTAAGAAGGAAGTGAATTTTTAAAGAGGTTGTAGTCAACTTGGAGCTTGGATTTGAATATTGGCACCTGGTTTGGCCACTGAAGGTATGGATCGCCTCTGAGAACCCAGGGGGTTAAAAGCAAGAACTGCCAGGAGAACTCTCTTGGTCCCAGTCAGTGAAGGAGCTCAGAGCTCCCCTGCCCAGCTGGGCTGGCTGGGGAGGGAAGCCATGCGGCCGGGTGACGCAGGCCGGGGCCTTGGGCAGAGGAGGGGGTGAAGGCCTGGCAAGATGGAAGGGTGTTGGAGCCCTGAGAGGCATCGGGGCCCAACCCCCCACACTCCCCGGGAGATAGAGAGAGAGAGAGAGGCAGTGCCTGTGCTGCCTTGGAATTCGATATCATGGACTGGCAGTGCGGCCGGCCAGAAGGAGAAGTGGGGGATGTGGCGCGAGAAGGTGCCCGGCCACTGTGGGAGTTCTGGGCAGACAGAGGCAAAGATTTTAACCGCTTTCTACAATGATGGAAACCTTACAAATACTGATCCTCCTGAATCTGAATGAGGAGAGAGAGATGAAGCAGGAGGAAATGAGCAGGTGTGATGAAAGTTGATGCACATGAGAAATGTCAGAAGAGGTAAGAAGAATCCTAGGTGGGAGGAGATGATGGAGTGGCCTTGGGCTGGACTCTTTCCTTATACGGCTGTGGACATACCCATGTCTTTCCTGTGACACAGAGACTGCATTTAGGGGGAGGCATAAATGGGGGGAGGAGGAGAAATGCATTTGGAGGGTTTTCATTCTTAGTGCTGTGTCTGTTCCTTTTTAGATATTGTAATTAATAAAGTTTGTTTCCTTTACTCCTAAGTTGGAGCCTGCTTTGCTCTGTTCCTGATCACATCTCACAGAGGCTACTAGGAAAAGTATATTTTTATGGGGGCACTGGCATTGTGCCAGCCTCAAACCGTGACAGGAGCACAACCATCACTTACTCCAAGTGCCTGAGCAGTTCAGGGCTGACCAAGCAAAAGCTTGTTCTCAAGGGCATTGTCCAAATGGCTTCTAAACCCTGACAGACCTGGGGCCTCAACCACCTCTCTAAGAAGCCCTTTCAGTGCTTGGTCATCCTCTCTGGAAAGAAATGCTTCCTAAGGTGTGGTAAGAGCTGGAAGAGCTTTTCCCACATCCCCTTAGTAGATGCCATATTCCTTCCTCTGTAAAGAGGTCACCCTTATTCTCCTTTTTCCCAAGTTTAACAAGCTCAGAGTCCTCAGCTCCTCAGAGGACATCCCTTCCAGGCCTTTCAGCAGCTCTGCCTCCTTCTGGGTGTATCAAGGACTGGAGAGACTGCATGTCCCTGACTTTTTCATCAGACTCATTAATGTCTTGTGTTTGCATTTAAAAAGGGAAAAAAATTTTGAAAGGTTTTTTAGTTTAGTCTTCACCCTCACCAACCTCCTGCTGAAAATGAAATGAGGCGACTTCAGTGCCAGAAATGTGGTGTGAGGGCAGCTGCAGTGACAGCTCTGCAATCTGAATCCCTCACACAAACAACTTTAATGTAGGTCAGAATAGCAATAGATATTAGACAATGTCCAGACAACATCCAAAAAGCCTTTATTTTTCACCAGTTTTGTTTCTCTTGATTTCTTTCCCCTCAAATATCAATCATCATTTCTTGTTCTGTTGTCTTATGAGTCAATGCCTGAATATCTCAGGGTCCAGCCATTCTACTTGATTTTTTTTCCATTTTCTGGTGGGTTATGACTTGAATGAGTGCCAAAATAATCTTGGCTGTTCTTGGGAGCACCTCATCTCAAAATTCTTTATTGCTGGAGTCACTGGAATGAATCTGTGGCTCACCGGAATGAACCTGTGGGTGATAAATTCAATATTTTAAAACACTCTCCTAATCAGAACTTTTGACCTGTACTTCTGGACTTATTCTTCTCAGGAAGATAGTCACTTATCTATTCCAAGTACCCTTATTTAGCATGAATATATTTCATGGAGGCAAGTTTGCAAATTTAGAATATTCTGAAGAAGATTTAGAACTCAGCAGACTTGAACAATTCAAAACTAATAGTGACCTCTAGTGACTAGAGAATTCAGTAGGGCTTCCAGAACAAGCTTGAATTTGTTGTAAATCCAGTATTTTATAGAAGTTTAGAATGGCATTATATTATTTAAGACAGGGAATTTTTGCTTTTATGCCTTTTTCAGCTGAAATTAATGATTTGTAGCTAAAATTGATATCTGCTTGGATGTTCCTTTCTTAATAATCCTTGAACATATTTTAATACCCTTATTCTAGTCTAGAAATAATTAGACCTTATTTGAAGCACATCTGAACTTCTTTGCTGTGTGTTCTGTGGCATATAGAGGAGAAAATGAGAATACTCCAACTGATTTCACACTTCATCTCAAACCCTTTGCATGGGTTTAATTTTACAAATGCTGTCTCCTATGGTCTGAGTCCCCAGCTAGGTTTGACTGAGAACTTCTCACATGGCTTTTTGATTAAATGGAGATACTGTTCATTAAAAACCACAAAATATTGTGCTTTTAATGTCATTTTCTGTAAGAGTTAATATCTCACTGCTGGAAATACTTTGGATTTCATGATGCTCTGTGTGGAACACACTCAGAGCATCCAGTGCTCAGATGTAGTAAAGTCATAGAATGGTTTGAGTTGGAAGGGGCTTTCAGTGGTCCAACCCCCCAATCACTGACACATCTTTTGCTTGGCACTGGATGGCAGATGTGAATTTGATTTTTTTCCTACTATTCAAATAAATGTGACATGGGTCAGTGGTGGCTGTGATGGGTTATTAGTGGGACTTCATGAGCTTAAAGGCCTTTTCCAACCCAAATGATTTTATGATGGTGCATAGAGTAATTTATTACCCAGTCACTATTGCGGCAGTTTCCAGCCAGGCTGTGCCTGGTGGGCGTCCGAATTCGGGATAGCTCAGTGGGGCTCAGCACAGCGTCCGAATTCCCAAGCAGCTCCCAGCTGCAGGCAGCCAAGCAAACTTAAGCGATTTCAGCTCCTAGTGATTATCACCTCTTTGTGATTTCAGCTCTTTAGCTTGCTAGGTGCCGCAGCAGCAGACTCAGGGAGAGAGAGGAGAAGTGCTGTTTAAGGTTCCGCAGGATTCTTTATTGGTGTCCCCCACGAAGGTTCTCAGTGACAGCTGGTCTGCCGAACCAGGCAGAGTTAGGGGTTTTTATACCCTACAGGGGTTTTGGAAATTGTCTAATAGTAAGGGTCAAGGGAAAGTGACCTACAGGCTTACAGAGAGATGAGCAGGGCCCGAAAGGCAGCAGAGAGGGGCTTCTAAGGCCCAGCCATCATGACTTGGCATTTCCCAGCTCAGGCTTCTGACTGCCAAGGGGGCCTTGCAGGCTCTGGGCCTGCTACAAGTCACCTTCTAACATTCCCAGTATTCTGCCACACAATTACTGCAACAGCTGCACTAAATAATAGCTGTTTATTTCTTTTAGTGACATGAACTGAAAACTTTTTTTTTTTTTTGTTAAATATACAATTTTACTTAAGAGGTAAAATACACTATTGCAGGCACACAACACAGTATTACTTAAGGGATAGCGGAGGAAAAAATTCTGAAAGAGAGGAAATACAAATTCTATATAAATCTCATTTCCACCAAGAGAAACTGCAGTAAAACATAACCCAAATGAAAACAGGAAGCCTTGCATTTGTCATTCTCACTGTTGCATTTAGATATTACTGAAATTAAAAGTCCTTTTGGTTTTGTTGTGGTTTTGTTTTTTGGGTTTTTTTGTTTGTTTGTTTGTTTGTTTTTTTTCTTTTTTTTCTTTTCTTTTTTCTTTTTGGAGGAAATTAACTGAATGATACAAAAAGCTGGAAATATGACAGGTCAGTCAGTGCCAGAACACTATGTCAACCCTCAGTGAGGCCCTCAGTGAGCAATTGCCATTCAATTTCAAGGAGGTGTTGCAGGCTAAAAATCTGCCCAAGGATGCTGATCAGGTTGTTTTGTAATCAAAGGCATGTGTGCCTTGCTGACAGAAGCTTGGGATGCAAATGTTCTGCTGTGCTGTAACCTCAATGAGGTTATACTAGACACACCTTTTATCAGGTCCACAAATCCATATATTGAGTATAACTATGGCTCCTGTCGAGCAGGAAGTTTAATGTTGCTGCTTATGAATAGCCTTGTTCATTAGTAAGCCAGTCTTAATTCAGATGAGACAAATTGTCTAAAATATTTGGAGCCATTTAGATTTAAAATCACTGAGAATCTGAATCCCTTTAACCTTTGACATGTACACAACTCGTAACACAAATCCATGATTCGTTGTTCTGTTCATGTTTGCTTTGACAGATCCAGTGTTTTCCTGGTTTGCTAAAGAGCAGGTTTATTCTTGATGGGTTTTTCATATCCTTTCTGTGCCCTGATATTAAAAACTCTGGAGAGACATTGCTTTATGATGATTCCAGTGTCAGGTAGGAGAGAAATTTTGGGTTATTTACTATTAGATTCTGTACTTCTATGTAACTGCTGAACTGAGACCAGACTTCTCATGTGTGAGAAGAGATGGTTGCTTGAGTTAGTGTTTTGGTTGTGGATCCTTTTGTAGAAGTTATTTTGATTGCATCGTAAAGACATTTATGTGATGGTGTTGAAGATTCTATAGCAAAATTTACTATCAACAGCAAAATTCCTTGTTTGTTTTGTGTTGTTTTTTGGTTTTGTGTTGTTTTTTGGTTTTGTTTTGTTTTTGTTTGGGTTTTTTTTGTTTTTTTGGGGTTTTTTTTTTGTTTAATTTGAGAATGATACTAAAAGCAACACCATGTTTTCCAGAGAGTGAATCTTTTACAGAAGTTACAGTGCTGCTATGGAGAAAAGCTATGGAGAAACACATACTTTTGAAATTGCTTGCCTCCATTGAAAACTTAGGATATAAATTTCAAAAGCTTGGTTCTCAATTAGAAAAAAGACATTTCAAAAGTGAGCAAGATTGTCCAAACCTTCTTGGTGTCCAGCACCTTAAAAATTCAACCCTTGGAGGGTTCCTCTTGCAGGCTGTGGAGCTTAGCAGCAACATGGGCTGTTCTCACCCCTATTCTCAAAGAATGAGCCTCGATTGGTATTTTTCCCTTATTTGACTTCAATACTCTTAAATCTTAAATCTTGTTTGGGACAATAAAACTTAGTCATATTGGTTTATGTCCCTGGTGTTATCTCTGCTGCCATGGTTGGGCAGGGTTTGGAGCAGCCTGGGACAGTGGAAGGTGTTCCTGCCCATGGCAGGGGGTGGCACTGGATGAGCTTTAAGGTCCTTTCCAGCCCAAACCATTCTGAGATTCTATGATCATAGAACTTTTTCAAAAATATATCAGGGGAAAATATATCTGGAAAATCCTGATTAAATTTTTAAAAATGAGTAATTAATATGCATATCCTAGAATAATTGTGCCAATGGGAAATCTTTGAATAAATAGTTTTCAAAAGGGGCTTTTTTTGGACAAACTAGCTGCAATTTAGCTCTGAGGATTTTTTAAAACTCATTGTTTTAAGCACCATTAATGATATGATACAAATTGTTTTAAAAAATGGAGTTGCAACAGAACCAAACCAAACATGAGGCATCTACCTCTGCGTTGTGTGGGGTTTTTTCAGTGCTGATAGGAGCACTCCCTCCTGTTTGTTTTATCCCTTCTTTTTTTTTTTTCTTTATTTTCTCTGTTAATTTTTAACCTCTACTGAGTTGTTTGGGGTAGCAAAGCTTGGGATGAAATGCAGGCTGATGCTTCAGATTTGGAGAATTGCAATTGGGGATGTTTGCCACACTTCAACGCCATTTACACCTCTAATTCTGAACTCAATAACATAATTTTGAGGGTGAATTATAGAGGGTGATGCTCATCTTACCAAATTCCAGTTTTAATTGAATACTCAGATGAGTCACAGACTGGCAGGGGGAGAGGCACCTCCTCTTTGGGGTGTGCTGGGGTTCCTCTAACAAATAGTGAGGCAGAGAGTGAGTGCCCTCTGTTCTGCATGTCCTACATTTGTAGGTTGTAGCTGCAGGCACAGCACTCCCTGGCAGAACCTATTTAGAGATCACAACCTCACTAGGCTGGAGTTTAAAAATACACAGTGCTGCTCTCTATTTGAATTTTTTATAGTTCACTTCTGAGATGACACACAGCTGCTGGAACAAGGCCCCAGATTAGACCCTGTAGGCAGAATCTGGACTAATAAGATGTTGTGCTGTGATTATTTCAAAATCTGCTTTGCCTGTCTCCATTACTTTTGTATTTTTCTACTGCATGTAAAAGGAAAGCCAGATTTGAAGGTTATATTCGCTTACCCAAATGTCAAGCTCTGTATGAACATCTCAGCTGACATTTTTCTCTGCTTGGTGAGGAATGATCCAAATGTGTGACAGTAGTGCTACACCACTTGCATCGTACTTGCCATGCTCAGACATGAAAGCTCGATTTGGTTTTTGTCTCAGAGAGCTGATAAAGACCTGAGGTTGGAAAATGTTAACATAATAGCTTGACATTTTGATTCTTTTTGTCCAGCTTGGGTTGAAAGGGACTTCATGTGTTTAATCTAAGGGAAATACTTCTGTGTGAAATATTTAATGGACTGATTACTTCCACTTCAGCCTTTGCTTGCACATACCTCTTTCAGCAGAGTACAGTCCCCTGTCACCAGTAGTTAATTCTTCCAAAATGAGAGAGTTGATTCCATTTCTGTCAGACTCAGAAGTTTCTGGTGTGTATTTGATGTCAGAGTTTCAGAAAGGGCATGAGAGTCAGTAGTGTCTAATCAGACACCTAATCAGGGGGCAGTGACTTTCTCTATGTAGCCATGTAAACTCAAGGCTGACCATTTCTTTTTTATCTGGGTTACTTTATGGAAAGCATTTAAGGCAGTGTGCCAGGGAAACTTCTTGTCTGGGTGCACCGAGCAGTGACTCCCAGGAATGGCAGAAATGGTGTGAGCTGCGTCAGCTGTTTTAGACAGCAGCTTCTGCTCTCAGGAGAGTAAATGGATTTGTGCAGAAGTGGAATCCTGCTCTGGAGCTGAGCCAGACCTGCAAGCTCCTGAAAAAGAGGGAAGTGTCTGTGTCTCACTCCAGCTGGAGAAACACAAAAGGTCTCAGGGACTCCCTGGCCCAGGACAGGGCTGCTGCTGGGAATAGAAACAAAAACCAGGGCAAAAAGCCAGACACAAAACTACCTTGTCATGTGTTTTTTAAAATACCACCAAGGGCTTTCTCTCCCCCACCCTCTCTCTCACTCCTCCTCCTCCCAGGATGTGTGAACCCAGTACAGCCAAAATGGGATATTTTGCTTAATGGTGTGTACAGTGAAAATCTACACCAGGTTAGGAGCCTTGGAGATGATGCTTCATATTCCTTCCTTATGAGGAAGACTTTGTGCCAATTCTTGGTTTAAGAAAAATTGCAAAATAATTTACATTCCTTAAGTTGAAGGATTTATTTTCTCCCATTTTCCCCCTTTTTTTTTTTTTTTTTTTTTTTTTTTGCCAGGTTGACTTAAGCTTGTGTTAAGAAATTTTACACAAATTATTCTAAATACAAATTACTAAATTATTGAAAAAGTCTGGAAAAATTAGAGGCTGTTAAATAGAAATAAACCCAAGTTTATTGGGTCAAACCCTGCTAATAAACTGCTGGTCATTTTACCCAGGCAAAGGAAGCCACTGGCACCAGATCAAGTTTTTCAGAACCTTCTCTTTACATTAGAAATATTATCAATGATATGGTATCCAAAGTCTTACTGAAGAAGAAAAGGATGTTAAAATTGTTTTGGAAGGAACTTTTCCGTGATGGCGTTGCATAACAGATGACAGGAAGAATTGACCCTCAGGAACCAATTTATTTTGGAGCTCTGTTTGGGAGAAAATTCGCTGAGTGAAGGTCCACTGTTAAAAATAATTTTTAAAGCCATAAAATGTCTACAGAAGAACTCTTGCAGTTCTCCCATTAATTTCAAAAAAGCTTGTAAATAGAAAACACTTGAAACAGAAATTTTGAATGTTGATTATTTTAAACAGAAAATGTGAAAGAAAACTTTCTGAGCTTTTTTTTCTCCACTTGCGAGACTCACAAGGAAAATTATGTGATCCAAAGTGTAAGATGAGATGCTTTGTCGGGGTATCAGTCAGAGGATATTCAAATAATGATTTTCACAAAATTGGTAGGTTAGCAGCCTCTTTTGACATGATCATATTTTGCTGTTTAAAGCCTGCCTGTACATAATGATATACTCAATTCATATGACTGACAATGGTTATTTTCTTCCTTTAAAATCTATGCAAATAGTTTGACAAGAAAAGAAATAAATTAATTCATACTTTCTGTCACTGATCATGAAAAACAGGCTGCAAATATATAAGTAATATCTTATCTGATAATCCAACTTAGATTTTTGGTCTGTTTCCATGGACTATATTGCTGGAATTAACTGTGCTTCTATTCAGAAATTACACACATACGCTTCCACTTTTTACCCTTTTATTTCTTCAGTTCATGTCTAAAAGTTATGTAACTTGAGCTTTAGATTTTGGAAATACTCATTGTAGAGATTCCTTTGATTCTCCTCCTGTTTGGTATTCCTTTTTCTTTCTATAATTGTTGTCCAAGTTCAGTGCTGTTTGAACTTTTACACTGCATATATTAACTTTAGTAAATTGAGAATCTCAAGGACAGAAAGCCAAGACACTTAGGGATTAGAAGCTGAGTCATTGGTGTTTAGTGGCATGCTGAGGTCCTGTGACATCCAAAACTTCAGCAAGGGTATGGGCAGGTGTGATGCAGAAATTAGACACCCATCCAGCCGGTCTGGATCATCAACAAGAGGCTGGGCAGGGGTCCTCAAGGTATCTGAAATGTCAGTAGGCAGGTGAATTTAAGAATTAAATCCAGCCCTGACATTTTACTGAAAGGAAAATGGGAGTGCAAAATCTCACTCCATGAATTCATAGAATTATTATGGGGGGAAGGGACCCTAAAGATCATCCCATCCCACCCCCTGCCATGGCAGGGACACCTTGCACTGTCCCAGGCTGCTCCCAGCCCCAGTGTCCAACCTGGCCTTGGGCACTGCCAGGGATCCAGGGGCAGCCACAGCTGCTCTGGGCACCCTGTGCCAGGGCCTGCCCACCCTGCCAGGGAGCAATTCCTAATTCCCAATATCCCATCCAGCCCTGCCCTCTGGCACTGGGAGCCATTCCCTGTGTCCTGTCCCTGCAGCCCTTGGCAATTGTCTCTCCCCATCTTTCCTGCAGCTCCTTCAGGCCCTGCAGGGCCACCCTGAGCTCAGCCCAAAGCTTCTCCTGTCCCAGCTGAACAATCCCAGCTGTGCCAGCCTTTCCTCCCAGCAGAGCTGCTCCATCCTCTGCTCATCCTGGTGCCTCCTCTGGGCTCTCTGAGCAGCTCCAGGTCCTGGCTGTGCTGGTCCCAGGGCTGGGGCAGCTCTGCAGGTGGGCTCTCACCTGAGGGGCAGAGGGGCAGAATCCCCTCCCCTGCTGCCCACGCTGGGCTCAGCCCAGGGCAGGGCTTTGGGCTCCCAGCACACGGCTGGGGCAGGGCCAGCTCTGCCCCACAGCTCCCCCAGGGCCTCTGCCAGGGCTGCTCCAGCTGCTCAGCCCCAGCCTGGATTGATCCCAGGGGCTGCCCCAATCCAGGTGCAGAACCTTTGCACTGGGAAGAGCAACTTGCTGCCCTGCATAGTTTCTTGAGCCAGAAAGAACAATTCCAGCTCCGCTCAAAAAGTCAAACTATTGAGAATATAAATCTGGACCAAGTCCCATTTTTATTGTCAATCCCTTTTTTTGGTGGATAATTTCAACATGTTTCTGTTAAGAGTAATTCACATCACCATTGTTCTTCAGAGTTTTTGTCTGAGGACATCTGGGCTGCTTTCCTGTATTTTGTATGCAGCTCTCTGTTTATAAACCCCTTGTTTTGGGCTTGAACTGCAGGCTTGGGTCACCTGCGCTTTGCTGAAAGTAGAGCCACCAGGAGTTAATTAGGTTCTGTGGGATGAGCCCAAGGCATGCATAGTTAAAACTTTGTGACATAAGCAAAAGAGCAGCACAATTCCTATGGTATGAGCAGCGCTTTTTCTACTTTTGCTGCTTCAGCACTTTTTGATTAGCTGGCTTTGTTTTCCCACCTAAATCTTAACCCTCCAGACTGTTTTCTGTAGCCACAGGCATGATTCCATCTGAACTGTGCTTTTCTGCCTTTCAGTCAACCAGCCAGCACGCCATTAGAACCTGATGCCACAGCCAGGTTAAGGAAATTACTCTCTAATCCACCTAAATGTTTTAACTCACTGGATGAAATAAGAACTAAATGCATTCTCAACCATTTAGCAGTGATCCATATCTGGAGAGAAAGTGACTCAAAGATGGAGAGACATCTCCCTAAGAGCTCTGGAGTTTGCTCCCTGCTGAGGTGAGGGGATTTTTGGAGATCCCTCTCACTCCACAGGCATAGCAGGAAATGGTCCCCCCCAGTTAATTCAGTACTTCCCCAAGTACTTCCCTTCTTTTGTTTCCAGAGAAATGGAGGTAAATTCCACCATCTGAGTTCATTCTCTTGATTTCAGGTCATTATTGATATGCAGAAAGGATATTTTATATGAAATAAAGCTATTTAATATCAACCTAAAACAATCTCCTGGTTTCTTATTACAGGTACTTTGCTCTGAGTTTTTGTACACAAGCTCTTTCTCAAAATGAGAAAAATTGTTTCCATTCTGGAGAACTATGCTGACAACTTACTGAATTAAATAAAACTGGGATCTACATTAAATAAACTAAATATTTTAAATGGAACTGTTTCGTTTGCTAACGTGTGACACTGCCAATGTGTTTGCTTTGCTATCTGGGATTTCTGTTCTCTGTTATACAATATTAAGCCTGATTCTTTAATTTTCCAAAGGTTCTGTAGGTATCAAACTAAGTTTCCATTGATTTTGAATTGTCTCTGTGATAAAACAGAGATGTTATTAAAGTATTTTTTTGATGGAAGAAGATACCTGTCACTATTTTTCACTGCAGTCATGCTTGAAAAATTGCTATGCTTCTTGTTCTGTCTAATCTGGCTATAATTAATATTGCATAATGGGTAGGAAACCAAAATACCTTTGCTAACAGCTGGATAGTGTGTACCTAAATTTCTGCCATCTGGTCCTACAGTCTTGGCTAACACAGGGGGCTGAATTTATCACAAAGTCAATATTCAATAGAAATACAAATTAGGAGGGCTGGTGAACAGAAGAGCAAAGGGAAAGATTAAATACATATAGTCAGGAGATGGAATTTTACAGTTAATTCTTCACCTAAAACACTTTCTCATTGTGTCTTTATAAAGCACCTCAAACAAGAAGCTGAACTATTTGAGTATGCTAATGGTTCAAATGTTAATCAATACCCTATCTCTGCCCTCTGCCCTCATCAGTGAAATTGTGCCCAGATCCCTTCCCTGACATCCCACCTCTGCTTCCAGCTGGCCCTGCTGTTCTTGTTGCCTGGATACAAGTGGAGTATGTGGAGGAATGCTCCTGAGCTGCTGTGGGATGGCCCTTTATCACTGGGATTTATCCATGGATTAGCTGGGAAAACGGCTCAGCCTTTTGTGCAGACACCCGAAGGAGGCAGAGCTCGACTGAGCTGCTCCCACAAGGGGCCTTGCTCTCCTCTTCTTTCACACCAGTGAGCTGATGCTTTCCTGCCATTGTCAGCAATCTACTGGAAAGAATTCTCCAACTCCCAGCAGTGTTAATCTCCAAGTGGATTTATGCACATTGCTCATAAATTCCTTTGGGATATCTGAGCAGCCTTTTCCCGGACCTGTATTTTCCCCCAAATTCTCTTTGACAATGGGAAGAAATGAGGACCAACCAAGATGGAGAGGAACTGTTGCAACAGAAAAGCTTGGACCAGGATATTTCCTCTTGCCTTCCCAAACAAAGACTGTGCTGAAGTCCATGTTGATGGGTCAACAGGGATCTCACAGGCTCTCGATCTCTTCATTGCCCATATTAGCACAATTTCCCTATTTAATCCCTTGGGGAATGCTCAGATCTTGTTGTGCTGCAAGGAAACCCAGAACTCTGTGGGATCAAAGTTACCAGTGAGGGTGTTTATTTTCTGAAATTTCCCTAATCTATGAGAATTGCAACCATTTACTATCACTTTGAGAGCAGGATGGTCAGAAGACTTACAAAGTAGGGTGTTCCTGAAGTTTTTCTAGCTGAAAGGAAATGCCAGTTTTTATCACTAGTGAGGAGAGTGTCCATTCTGGTTACTTCTCTCTACTGTTTGGCACTTCCCAGCACAGAAGAAAAAAAATTATTTACCAAAAGTAATAAGGACTAGTGATCAAAAGTGGCAAAAAAGGTATGTTTTCCATATTTTATTCTACATGCATTCAGGATCTCAGATCATAACAAAGTTATTGTCTTGGCAGCTGATAAAAGGCATATTTTTTAGACATGATAGTGGTAAGAAGCTCATCCCTAAGTAGCAAAATGCAAATTTACCTTGTTCTTATATTTAATCTTCGGGAGGGTTTATAAAAACTGAGTTTTTCCAATGTGATTTTTATATAAGGAGCAGTTAGGTTAATGTGTTGGGCCTATTTGTTTCTCTGGAACAATACAACAGGTTAAGAACACAAATAGTAAAAAATGCATGTTATGTATTATGATACTTTAAAAGCTGCCACTAATTTGTGTAAGTTCTATTGTTATTCCATAAAAAGCAGTGCTGTTTAAAATAAGTCAGACAAGGGAAGGCTTTCGCAAAGAAAGTCATTACATCACAGTCTGTTAAAAACAGTCACGTTTTGCCTTGTAGTGTTTTCTCCTAATTCTCAAAGCCAAGAGGACCACGCAATCATAGGCTGGCTTTGTATGATTATGCAGAAAGAGTATTTAAGCATTAAGAACTTTAATTATGCAGAAGCTTTACTGAGGGATTTTAAATAAAAGATTTGTGCACATTATATTACAATGAGCAAAGTAAATATATTTCTAGCATTTCTATGAAGTATTGCTGCACCAAGGACAGGGCAATTCAATCAATAACAATAAATGTTTTGGGTTTTTTAATTCCTGAGGTACCAGAAGTTGTTAATCTCTGCTAGCTCCATGTAACTTTTCAGAATTTCTCAGAAAGATTATGTGGTGTTTCCTTCACTGCCTTAGGAGCCCTGAGTACAGCAGAACTGTTGGTGCAGGTAAGTGGCCACATCTGTTTCAGTCTGGTTCTCCATCACCTGCAGGCCACTGTGAGGTGCCAGATGTTCTGCTCAGCTGGGTAAGACCTTCTTAGCAGCTCAAAAACATTTTGAAAAGCAAAAAGATACAAACCGAAAAAAAAAACAAAAAAAAAAGCAAAAAAAAACCAAAAAAAAAAAAAAAAGGTCTTGAAGGTCTTGAATCTCACTTCTGAAAAAGTCCCACAGCTTCTTATATATCCCACAGGTGTGTTTTCTGTTGTCTTTCCTAGAATTTAAAAAGGCCATTTAAGAAGGTCTCTTAGCTGGACTTGTAGCCAAGGCAACAGTTACAATATTTTGAGTCCCAGCTGTTATGGATGGACTCAAAATCTGACAATAAAAAAAGTGCTGCTTATTTTAATTTTGGGTGTCACAATAAATTAAGATATGATTGCAACAGGCAACAGTTTAGAAACCACGGATGCAAGGCTCTGGGGGTGAAGAGAGTGCCACCTAGAAACACTTCACAGTTCACATCACAGTTCCTCTTAAGCCCCTGTCCCTTGATATTTAAATATAAGTAACCTGTACGTGCTTCAGTCCTAATTCAGCAATCTATTGATTAATTGTCATTTAAATGTTGCTGCGTGTCCCTTTGTGAAATGCATTAGGTGTCATTAAACAGAAGTTCTGTGTGTGAAATCCTGTGTCCATGAGCTGGGTGAGAAAAACACATTTATTTCTAGTGAGATTTTCAGGTTTACTCAATGGTGTGAATTTCAGTATGTGCTCTTACCTTTTGCATTTGGCCATTTGAAATTTAGATCTGTATAATGAGGAATGATTGATCCACAGTTGTCCAGCATTCTGAGCAACTTTAATGAGTTAGCAAGCAACATATATTTAAAAATTTTATCTCATACATTCTAAAAAGAGACAAAGAGTATATGACATATAAGATGGAGAGAGACAATTGCCAAGGGCTGCAGGGACAGGTCACAGGGAATGGCTCACAGTGCCAGAGGGGCGGGCTGGCTGGGATATTGGGAATTAGGAATTGTTCCCTGGCAGGGTGGGCAGGCCCTGGCACAGGGTGCCCAGAGCAGCTGTGGCTGCCCCTGGATCCCTGGCAGTGCCCAAGGCCAGGTTGGACACTGGGGCTGGGAGCAGCCTGGGACAGTGGGAGGTGTCCCTGCCCATGGTGGAATGAGAAGAACTTCAAGGTCCTTCGAACCCAAACCATTCAATGATTCTCTTCAATGATTCTAAGATATTATAATTTAATATCTGATTGCAGATTGAAGTTTAATAAGCACTGACACTATTTCCCACATGACCTTCAGAGAGCAGTCTTGTGCCCCAAATCCATTGATTTGGCAGGTAGGTCTGGAAGAACAAGGAGGGGCACACTTGGTTTCTTAATATGTCTTGACTGTGACCTATGAAACTATTTTTGGCTAACCTATTTGTTAGGCTGTTTGAGAGCTGTCATTCACAAAGAATGACCACAGCACTACAGTTTGTTCCTGTCCCTCATAAAAATACGGACGTGTGTTCTCAAAAAAGTGCAGCAGTTGCTTTTCAGCTTTGGGTGACAGACACATGAAATAAAGACACATTTCCAACCTTCTACTTCCACACTCTCTTCCTTATAAAACTCTGTTTTACAGACCTTAACATTTACAAAAGAAAAAACATATGAGAACAGTAGAGTAAAAGGAAAAGCACTGAAATAAATAAAAAAGTAAGTACCTCCCTCATAACTGGTCTTAACTGGAAAGAAAAGCCCTAATGACAAAGAAACACACTTTTTGCTAAGAATAGGTTTTTTCTGAGTCATATTATCAATCATAGCTGTTCACAGAAAAATATAAAATGCTGAAATAACAGTAATTTCAGAAGAAATGTGCTTCTAGCCAGATCCGACTCTATCCAAGGGAGGAATCAGTAGTCATTCCCTATTAACCCCACAAGTGTAATATAAAAGTGGCCTTGTTTTGTCAAATAATTTTCTTTAGTCTGGGTGGTGATGAGCAGCATCCCTTGTCAACCAGCATTTTGACTTTTGTGTGCTGCTGATCCTTAGCACAGCAACGGCAGAAAATTGTGGGCTCTGTTGGTTGCTCTTCAAAATGACTGGTTTGATTACCTTTTTGGATTATAATGTATGGATTTAGATAATTACACACACAGACTTGAATCTCAATTATCTCATCATTACACTCGGACAACACTAAATATTACAGTCAAAAGCTGAAAAACTTTCTTTAGAAACTGTACTACTGAGTTACACTTCAGCAGTTTCAAATTATTTTTACCTGTATTGTGATGAAAATAGTATCTGTTTTGCCCTAAATATGTACAGATAAATCTCTTTTGGGGCAATATTTTACTGAGGTGTGGAGAGTCTGTGGAAACAGGATTGCTGAGCATTTCTTCCTCCAGATTTCATCTGTTTCTTCTATTTATTTGTACAACACAGGAAAGCTTTTCTAGGACCAAACTTTTTTCTTTTTTTTTTTTTTTTTTTTTTGGAAAATCTGTGGATTTGATTTTCCATTGTAGTCTCCTGACACTGTGAAAGGAACATGAACTGATGGATATAGTTTTTTTCTCAACCCTAAAGTCTTTAAGAGATCCCAGGCTTCCTCTTGGCCGGCAAGGGATTACCTGGTGTTTCTTCTGGAGCTGTGGATCCTTGTCCAGCCTTTCCACAGCTCCATATGACATTCAACACTTCAGGTCTTGCTCCTTCTGAAGCAACTCTCTTTCATGAATAATAAAACTCACTGTAGAAGAGATGAATTAGTATGAGGCAAATTGGAAGGGGGCAGGAGGGAGATGCTTCTATAAGAAATATGACATGATTAAAAATGCAGCACATAGATCATGGGCCTGCTTAACAAAAATGAGAAGTGTCTCATAGTGCCATATTTGGGATATTGGGAAGAAATTCTAGTAACATGGGCAGGGACACCTTCCACTGCCCCAGGCTGCTCCCAGCCCCAGTGTCCAACCTGGCCTTGGGCACTGCCAGGGATCCAGGGGCAGCCACAGCTGCTCTGGGCACCCTGTGCCAGGGCCTGCCCACCCTGCCAGGGAACAATTTCCGTCAGAGCCATACTGATTTATGCCAATAAATCAGACCCCTGTCCAGCAGCCTTTTTGCAACACAACGCTGAAGGCCGGTGATGGTACTTTTCATATTTTTGTTTCTTTTTCTGAAGGAGGACATTTCAGTCATTGTTGGCCATTTTCACTGAACATTTTACATGTTTGAGAACATTCTCTTATTGTGGCATGCATTGCAAGCTCAAAAAGAAAAGAGAGGCCTGAACCACTCATTTGTTACAATTGATGCATATTGATCTCTTGCTATGTTACTTCTGCCTGCAGTGGTACTGCTTACATAGTGAAAGGTAGAAGCAGTTGCTTTAAAAGCATTGCACACTTTTATGCCCATTCCTGTGTGTGCACACACACTTTGCTGCTACAAACAGAAGCAGAGGTATAATTGCCTTTGCTCAGTTTGGCTGTCCTCCAAAAATGATGCAGAAAGTCACTGCTCAAAACTATCCTTAGCTGAACTTCCCAAAGTCCTGGAGCTGACTTTCCAGGAGCCATATGTATGGTTTGGGCACACGTTGCTATTTTGCTGCGTGTTGTGGGAGATATGCACAGGAGGACATAGAAAGAGCTGCATTTCCATATGCAGGATGACTTTTTTAAAAGGAAAAAAACATGTATGACCAGAATTTGTCTCCACAGTTTTGGAGAATGGTGCAAAAAGAACATATACAGCAAGAGGAGAGGCATGTGAGCTCAGGCAGGCTCTGAGATGGGACATGGGGGAATTACTGATTAGAGAAACGTGTTTGTCTGTGTTGGGATCAAAGGGTAAAACAGAGTCCATAGCACTCACCATTTTTTAATTATAAACTCCAATTAAGTGATGCAGAATAATCTTCTGCATTCCATCTGGCAGCTATGAGGAGAGAAGGAGAACAGCAGCTAATGACATTAATCAAGGCTTGAAGCAGACAGGTTCAAGTACCGCAGGCTTTGCTTTAAAAAATGAGCTGAGGACAGGGTTAGTCTTTGAATAACATTCCAAAAAAGCTTCATGCATCCCAAGAGAGAGAAGCAGCATTAACCTGGGCCTCTTCCTTTAACTCTTAGGCTGCTGGCCTAACTGCAGCCACATGGCCAGAATGCTCTCATTGGCTACTGATTGCTCAAGTCATACAGGGGGTTAATACTGAAGGGTGGGAAGGAACTTTTAGGAACACCAATGCCAGCTGAATGCCACAAGGGCTCAACAAGCAAAACATAATCTTATTAAAAAAAAAATAAATTAACAAGTGATCCAAGAAATCACCAACCCATTTTAACATGTAGTGTGGTGGCTGGGATTGGACATTTCTCCCAGACCACAAGTGACAGGACAAGGGGAAATGGCCTCAGGCTGGGCCAGGGCAGGCTCAGGGTGGACACCAGGAGGAATTTCCCCACAGAAAGGCTGCTCAGGCCTTGGCAGGGGCTGCCCAGGGGCCTTTGGAGTGCCCATCTCTGCAGGTGTCCCAGGAAGGGCTGGAGGTGACAATGAGTGCTCTGGACTGAGGACAGGGTGGACATTGGGCACAGCTGGGACTCGTTCTTGTAGCTCTTTTCCAATTTTAATGATTCTGTGAGGCTTTTCCAACAGAATCTTTGATGTTGGGAAAGGATGGAACCACAAGTCATGGAAGAAAGTAAATACAAAAAAATAGAATGCATTACTTTTCTTTATATATTTACATACCACTGGTGCTTTTGTGTGGTCTGGCTCTAAACTGTGTTTTAAACCACAATAACAAATTCTAATCCTCTGAAAGAGGCTTCATAATTTCTGTAGCAATAAGGTCTTTCTGTCAAATGTTGAGAAAGAACCAAACAAATTATATTGGTATTTGAATGGATAAATATTATTTTCACTACTGACTTAATAACTTCAACTTGTACTAAACCTTTTGGAATTTTGAAAGCTACAAGTTCTTATCAGAATGGAGAATGAGCCTTTCTCCGGATCCAATGGGGAACAGTAACAGGCCCTTAAGTGAGGAGGGATTGTTGGGGATTTTACGTGACTCTTTTCTTCTTCACATGTTTGAGTAAAATCAGATTATTCCTATCAAAATTACTTACAGATTGAATGATTTTTGGCCCAGGCTGAACACCAAGCTTGAGCTAAGATTAAAATTCTCAGAACCTTAACTTTGTGACAAAAACATGAAAGTGCCAAATGCCTGCTCAGTAAAAATCTGAACTAATATTTTAAGAATGAAGGCATAAAGAAGTTCCTCTGAGAAGGTTATTTTTATGTGTTGTTTCCCAGCGTTTACCCAGCCTCACTGCAGAGTTTCCAAAGGCATAGGTTACCTCTGCTTTATTCCACAGAGTTTTCATCATTCAGGAGTAAGACAAAAAGTTGCAGGGACACTTTTACGAAATATCACCTCATTCCTGGAAGTTTTGGTCTCACTAAATGAGGCCAGTAGTAAAAATAAAATGTCAGTGTTTTCTTTTACACTGTTGGGAAGATTGGATCTACTTAAGCTTTGTTAATGCAATTATATAATTTTAAATACTGCTATATATTACATGTTTCTACGGTTGCTAATTCAAAGGAGAAAGCAAATCAGGCTGAATTTGACCAAGAGCAGTAACTAAGTCTTTCCACATCAGGGAGCAGGGGGAAAGAGATCATGTGGACTTACTGAAATCAATACAGAATATCTGTAGATATTAAAGATTAGGGTCAATAGAGCATCACCTTAAACATTTGGATTTTTGAGAATTTTATGGACTTAATATAAATAATATTAAGCCTCTGAGGAAATTCTCAGGCAATTAAGGGGATAACTTGATGGCAGAAAAATGAGAGAGTTCAGCTGAGGATGGAATGTCTCTCTTTTTCCTGACTTTTAGCAGGTGGAATTTGAAAAATGCAGAAACAACAGCTCCAGTATTTTTGTGTTTAGATAATTACAAATTATATTAAGCTACATACAGTTTTTTGAATCATTCTAGTTTGGGGGACTTTGGGGTAATTCTTATGACATGATATCAAGGCAGGATTTCCTTTTTTTTTTTTTTTTAAATTTTTTTAATTTTTTTTTTTAATTATGTTTTCCAATAGGTTTTTCTTCCTTGTGTCTGGTTTTTATTGACCATGGGCAGGCCATGGCAGTAAATCATTGCTATCTGCTCTGCTGCCTCTGCAGAGTCATTTTCCATTTCCATCTGCCAGAATTCCCAAGGAAACAGCCCAGCAGTTGCACCTGATTTCTTGGGATGCTTCCCTCATTTGTGAGATGTCCTTCTGGTGTGGGACACTTCCTGGAGGCACAGTTCCTGTTTTCAGGGCTTCATTTTCATGGTCACTGCTGGCAAACCACCTCCACCCACTCCTCCCTTCCCAGGAGCCCTGAATGACCCTTCCCAAGGATAACACAGCCTGTGGAGGAGGTTTTCTCTGGAAGAACTGAGGGGGATGCTGTGGGAGTGTGATCCTGAATGGATAAAGCTGGAAGGTCTCACCCCCCAGTTGTCAGCCGGTGCCTTGTGCTGGTGCTCAGTGCACTTCCATGGTAAATAAGTTGGGAAGAAACAGCAAAGCTGTTCCACCATATGTTTTTGGAACAGAATCAAAAGGAAAATATCAATTGTAATACAGAAAAAGTCAATGCTTTTTTTTTTTTTTCCTGAGAAAAGCAGGGTATAGGAAAGTGATTAATAAGTAAGAGTTTCTCCCCAATTTCTGTTAAAGGTCTTTTGAGTCCACAGCTTCTGTGAAAACTGACAGCAACTCACTAATTGTCTTTACTTTCACTTTTCTTCTTGCCTGGAAGCACAGGCCAGCTTTCCTTTGTGAGTTCCCCATTCAGAGAAGAATTCTCCATTGCAAACAAGTTCCTCTGCTTGGGATTAGATGCATATGGCAGCAGTGGGATCCAAGGGAGGGGATCAGCTGCCCTGTTTTAGCACCAGAATTCTTAGCTTGATGCTTACATGGACTTTTCATTAAATTCATTACTCTTCAATAAGGTCTCTGCAAACAAGACAGATAATCCTTAATGAAAAGGCTTTTCCTTAGGTTCAGTTAGTCTAAAGATATTGAGCTTCCACTAAAAGAAATATCTAGTTTGAATTACTGTTATCTCCTGAGAAGGCTGATTTGATTTCCCTTTCCAAGCAGAACTTCACCATTGCTTGCTCGTTACTCCATACACAAGATATTAGTTTAGCTGTTCTTTATACTCAGACCTAATTTCTTCACTTTGCTAAGATATTCACTTTTCCAAGCTGTATTAAAACATGCTCATGAAAAAGAACCAAAAAGAGTCCTTTTGACACTTATGTGAAAGCATAAATAGGGAACTCTGAACAGCCTGGTCTAGTGAAGGTGTCCCTGTCCATGGGGTTGGAATGAGATGATCTCTAGGGTCCCTCCAATCCCCAGATATTCTGTAATTCTATGTTTTATGTTATGTGTTCACTGAAAGGGAAGTGTTCCAATAAATTTCAAACAATTACATTTTAATCCCCCCCAAGAACCTTTCAGTATATTTTCCTGAATGGAGAGGTTGATTTTTCAGCATTAGTAACACATTAATATTTTTTACAATAAGCAAGATAAATGCCTTAAATATTATTAAAAAATCAATTAATCTACAAGCATGGACAGAACAAGAAGAGTTTTCAGTTAACAGAACTGTGATCATTCTGTACAGGGTAAAATAGAAACACAGTAATTTCCTTAGGTAACCAGACTGTTGTTTCCATTTTCTCCTTGCAGGGTGCAAGTGCTAATGTTGTGTTTGCCTGATGAAACGATGGCTGAGGCAATCAGTTCCTGTCAGTAAAATTCAGTTTAAGGTTTATCATGGAAATCCATGAAAAGTGCTATAGACAGTTACAACTGAAGGTAAGGTGCACAAAATTATTCTTCAAATTATTGATATGATGATACTGTTTTCACTGTAAGGAATGGAAATATCTTAAGGATTTAAGTAAGATAGAATTTACTCATTCCAGAACCAGGCATATCTTTTGATTGCTTGTGATTTTATCTAAACTGGAGTTAAATACAATTTGGGATTAAAAAATTCATAGAGAAGCATGGGGACATGGCTCTATAAAGTTCCTGTGGCTCCAATGGAGTGTAAATATAGTAATATTTTTGTTAATATTGAACTCATGAGTTTTGGGCTGGATAAGCAAATATTGATTTAGCAGTTGCAAAGGAATTAAAATACTGGGTCTCAGTTACAATTTCGCTTTTATTTTATATCCACAGATCTGTTATTGATAGACAGTGGAAAAGTCAATCCTTCATTTTTGTGTGGTTAAGATAAAACGTGGGATGGAGCACAAATACTTACTCAGGATGAATTCGAAATTATCTGCAAAAGCAAGGTTTCCTGAAAGAGATATCAGTATTTTTAGCCCACTTCTTTGAAAATATACAGGATATGAGAATTTTCTACCAAACCACTGCCGATTTCCAAATCAACTCTATTAAGGTGCAACAATAATTTTTTGGAACAATGATATATTGTTGGAATTGGATAATCTTCAATGTGTCTTCCAATACAAACTATTTTATGATCATAAAACCAAAACCAAGGTGCAGATATATAGTTACTGAAGGGTCTGTTGGCTTCAATGGCTCCCCTATTAAGCTCATCCACAGCAATCTCTAAATCTTCCTGGCAGTGTTTTGTGGTTATGTTTGAGGAACATAAATATCATTTAGGTTACTTCTCTCTAGACTGCATGGAATTTAAGAACTAATGGAAATAAATATGCAACTTCCTTGACATTTTTTAGATTATTTTCAATAATAGCTTCAATTAATTGGTTGGATGTTTTTCCATTAAAGGAAATCTCATTTGGAGGTGGGGGGAGGGAGCAGCAGTAAAGCAGATTTTAAGGACCAGAGTCCTCAACTGACGGCAGGATTGATGATGGGAGCTCCTCTTCCTTTTCTCTGAAAAGTAAATTTCTGACCCATTGCTGAACTGAACTAACCTTACCACTTTAATTTGGGAGAGCTTAGAGGTGCTGACAAAGACACCTGAACATGAGGGGGGATTTTAAAATATTTTCTAAGCTCTGCTTTGACTATGCCAAGGTGCAGGACTGGCTGTTCCAGCCATTTGCAGAGTTTTCCCCAGTCACCTCCAGCAGATGTTTGAGCTCAGGGGCCAGATCCTGTCTGGAGGTGACTGCAGACAATGACAGAGGCAATTAACAGTCACTTGGGAGATGGCAATTAGCAGGGAAATACTCACTGCATTCCTCCAAGTCAGATAAACTCCTAGCCCAGTGCTGCTCTGGCCATCAATGACTCCACATGGAATAGCCACAACGGGCAGCCCAGGCAAGTCTTGCTAATATGTACATGTAAGGCAGATGACACAACAGTGCTCTGAATACATACCAACTATTACAGGATTAAAAGCAGGTTTGGTCACTGCCCATTGTTTAATTGCATGCTCATTTTTGGAAATCATCTTAGTTGTAAGTGAAACAATGGAATGGAAAAGGTGCTGAGAAGTTACCAACTGCCAATAAAACAGATATTTCCATAGAAACAGCCCATCAGCATTGATCAAGTAGTTTATTAATGCACCTATCACCTTAATTTCATAGGCATCTCATATTTCTGTTTATGACTGTGTTTCTGACCTCTCTCCTACATTTCAATGTCACCTTGCATGTTCTCATTGTGACTCCTGTGGTCATCTCTAGTGGATTCAATAACATTCCTACCAAGGAGCAGCAACCCTGCCTGCTTAGGAACATTCCTTGGCAAACAGCTAGGCCATGGCTAAATTTCGCCCTCAAAATCCTATTATCTTAAAATTACTCTTTAAATGTAAATGAGGGCTTACAAGGCAGAAACGCTTTGCACTTTTGTATTTGCCTGAAATGAAATAATACAGCTCATCCTACTAAAAAGCTGATGTATTCATTGCATATAAATGTTTCAAATAGGAAGCAATAAAATCTCTACCAAAAATTAGAAAGAAATGGAAACTTTTACTTCAATTATATAGACTGTTTTGCTATCTTCTTAAATTTAGCGGCATTTCTTATGGATGTGGAAAGAAAGAGATTGAAATATAAATTGACTCTAGGTAACTCTTTCAAGGAATGATACAGCTGACAAATTCTGTGCTTTTTGATGTATGACTCCATAAAACACTCCAGCCAAAGAATGAAGATAGTGTAAGAAGTTTCATTCTAAAAGTTCAAAGTTGAATATTTGTGAAAAAAATCAAATCCAAGGGTTTGGGTATAAATGTCAAAGATTCTTGATACTTTCTGAGGTCATACAGAGGAGATAAATTCTGTGTCTATCTGAGGCAAAAAGCAATGGGAAGCAACAGGAGGTGAGTTATTTCTTCCAGTGATAATAAAAACTCTTGCAGGAAATTGCTTTATTTAAAGGAGTTAATAAAAATATATGCCTAAATTCTTTACTGAAGAACATCACAGTAATAATCACACTAATTTCTTTTTCTGTACCATAATTATTTTTTGAAATTAATGTTCCTGCATGATGATTAGGTTTGATCAGAAGCTGTTTTTCCTATTTCAGCCCTTTGGAATGAGAAGATCCTGTCTTTTTTTGTTGTTTAGTAACACTTGAAGCACATGAAGTGGTTTAATTTTTAGCAGGCTATGGGCAACCTGACATCCTTCAAAATGATTCAGTGAAGAATCCCAACTATTCCATAATAAAAGCTTTTCTGTTTCTGTGTTCTGTATTTTTAAAGTGTGTCTGAAAGTGAAAAGAAAATGAAGAATCTATAATTCTTAAATTCAAGTTGAGTGTCTGATGCTAAAACTCATGTGAATCAATGTTTCTTATCGTTAAACAGATATTTACCAATTTTGGAAATCAAATAGCAAGAAGATGGGGGTTTTTTGTCTATAAGCTCTTGTTCTTATCCTTTAATGACTGTTATAAAGAATTATCTTGACATATCAATGAGAAGGGATAGAAGATGATAGAAGTGATCACAGGAGCTAAAATGAACTCGACGCAGTGCTGGATTTTTCCCAGCCAGCTCCCAGCACCGAGCCAAGAGTGGGCTGTTCCCAGAAAGCAGTGCAGTCCAGGATGCAGCTGTAGGGCGTATGCTCTGTGGCACAGGCTGTCAAGCATTGAGGGCAGGAGCAAGAATGAGGGAGAGGTCTTCTGTGGATTTCCAAAAGGGTTTATTCCAAGGAAGAGTCAGGGACAAGAGACTGAGATAGGAAGTGTACAGGAGCTTATATACGGGGGAGGTCTCAAGGGGAGGGTACATTATTTAACCAATAGGGAAAACACAGGGCAGGATCACAGGGCAGGATTCACAATATACAAACCAATGGGGAACACAAAGGGAGGGGAACAGATGAAACAAACCACTGGGGCTTTGAACATTAGGGGATTTCCAAGGGGATTTCCAGAGCAGGGAGCAGGTTCTATATGGGATTGACAACTCAGAAGAAGGAGGACTAGAGAACATTCTATAACAAGGGGTAAGTCTTTGGGAAGACGGACAGCCAGCGGGGAAGGTATAACTTAGACTGAACCAACAAAGCAGGGGGGAAACAGAACATACTATTAGGGAAAACCACACTGCAACACTCTGGAATAAAAGATAGCAATTTACAAGAAGCAGTTGCACACATCTGTAAATAACTCCAGTGTAAGAAGTGCTTGTGCACAGCAGTGCAAAATCTGACAGCTGAGATAGGTTCAAATGAAATAGTGTTCTTTGTAATATTGTTTTTTGAATATGAAAGAAAAGCACATGTCTATGTCTCTCTTTTGCTCTGAAACATTATTGTAGCTGTTGGTTCTGTTTAGAACTTATAAAAGGTTTGGCATCAGCTGAAAAACCATATCCATGTAATGAAGAAACACCTGGAGAAAAGGTATAATATTCCAGCTGCCACTTAGGAATGAAGGCAGGGACACTTCTGTAGCAGTGCGGGCGGATGGTGAGTTGCTGCTACTTTCCCAGAAGCATCTCCGTATGAAAGCATCTGGGCAGGTGTTGCCACACAGAAGCTGGTTTGGGCTAGGCAAACTAACCAGCCCCTGCTTGTCTGACAGGGGCCTCGTCCACTCACGTCTGTCCCAAGGCTGCAGGCATTTCACTGCCCAGAACCTGAAGGAGTGTAGAGATCAGACCAATGAAAATATCCAGACCAGGTTTTCAAATGCCTTTTACAAGCATGGGCTTGAGAATAAATTCTCTCTTTGGCCACATGAACATCGGGGTGAGTGGCCTCTTTGTCTCCAACTCACCCCTCCAAGCTGACATTACAGGCAGGCACACAAACAACTACAGAGTCCACACAAACACACAGTATGAACAGCTGAGGTCGGCGACTGAAAGACAGGAAGGGTCTTCTGTATAGAGTTCTGATGGGTTCAATGAACCCACATTGAAGGCATGTAGGGACAGAAGACGGGGAACAAAGGAGGGTCCAGGTTTAAATATGGGGTGAGAGGGGTTGGAGAGGGAGTTCTCATCAGGGTCCAGTAATCTGAGGACACAGGGGCAGTACACAGGTGGGGCAAAGGGTGACAACCAATAGCGAATGCCAGGGTGGATATGCAGGGATACAAGGGCCAATGGGGAAACAGGGAATAGAGAATGTTTTAGAACTGGGATATATATGGGCAAAAGGGCAGGTAAGGCCAACAGGCCAATGGGGAGGACAGAACTGGGGTTAATTAACATGGTGCTGCCCAGCACTGTGGGGGAAGCCTTTTTCCTCTCCCCATGTTGTGAGGTGATCCTGGGACCTACAGTATGCCCTTCCAGGACATGGCCATTGGTCTTTCCCTGCAGTTCAACAATGTCCTTCCCTGTGCACAGTCTCACCGTGTGCTAGAAAACAATCTCAATTTCAAATAAACACCCAGGGGAGGGACACATCTGTCAAAAGGTCCTGCAGCAGCTGCCCACGCCAAGGGCACCATTAGGAGGATTAATTATTCCTGTGGCTGCAGAGATGCAGAATTTTGGTGTCAGAAGGCTGTGAAATCACCCTGTGTCTCCAGCCCCATCCCCACAACACAACACTCCAGAAACACATCCCAGATAGGGAGCAGGTGCTGTCATGGAAAATTATTTGAAAGATGCATTTGATGCAAAACTTTTGCCCACCAACATCTGGAGGAGCTGACAGCCACATCCCTGTCTGCTTTTAGCAGCCTATGGGCTTGGTTATTCTTGTGAGTGAAGTCACGGCATGAATGGAAGATCTATGCTTCTAATTCTTCCAGGGTTTTTCCCCTTTTGTGAGATAATTTGCTAATTTTCTGAACAGACAGTGAAATAAAACCCCTCCCTTCTTTCTGCCAAAGTATCTCAGCTTGTCTCCAGCAAAATAAATCAAAATAGTTGGTCAGCCAGTGGACTGCGTTCAAAATATTTTGATTAACGTTGGAGTTAATGATAACAGTAAATAACATAAAAATAGTTCTAAAGATACTTATTTATTATATGACAACTGGAGTAATAGCAAGTGTAGATCATTTTGCAAGAGGGAAAAGTAAATGTTTATGTGTTTATCTGTAAGGTGCTATGAAAGCTCTGAGTGTAAGAGGCTTAAAAAGCAGAGTGCTCAGTAAGTGGGAACATCAAATCTGATAGTTTTGCTTTACCACACATAAAATAAATCAACAAAAGAAAAAAGTTATCACATAGTGATAAGTGAACCACATGTTCAGCTAGTTCCAAAAATAAAGGTAATACCGTACATTCAGAATATCTTATTTCCTTCAACATTGTGATATCATTGAGTTCAGCTATAAAGGAAAGTTTCCATAGCATGGTGGTGTATTAAAATAAGATATCAGTTACTGTAGGATGCATGGACAAAAAGCAGACACATCCTAATGTTTGTTTTATCTGGCACATTTTATTCACTGCTTTTATAGTGAGAAAAAACCCTTTGAAACTTAGACCCACTTAGCACGTGCCTGGGAGGGAATCCTGAAAGCACTGGTGACTTATAAAATGCGTTCAGGAAGGGGAATTAAATAACTAAAGGCAGATTGTTTCATGCAGCTTTACTGCTCTGTTTTATCAACTTCTGCTCCAGGTTCCCAGAGTTCCAGTGAGGTGAGGGAGTAGGGAGGGTACCAGGGGTTTGTGGAACCCTCACATTTCCACTTCCACTGGAGGAGGGTCAGTACCTGCCCCAGGAGCAGCAGCCATGCTGGGAAGGGTATCCAGGCAGGCAGCACTGGGAGAGGGGCATCCCAGGGCTCAGGTGGAAAATGGGCACAGGGACCCTTTGCATTCACCCTCCTCCTCCCCAGAGCAGCTGAGGCACCAGGGCTGCTTTAACTCCACCGAGCACCAGCAGGCTCTGGTGTGCACAGTATTTTTGGGGAAACACTCCTCCAATCTGGAAGAGTTAAGGAAAAGGGAGTTAAGGGAGCAGCTCAGTACCAGTGGAAGATGCTCTTGTTAGTGCAGGAGAATCAGCCCCAACCTGACTTCACTCCCTGTCAGAGTGTAAAATCCTCTCTATCAACCACACCACTGAATTTATGACATAGCCCAGCTCAGCTGGGCCTGGTCCTGATTCAGTGACCTCAGTGCTGCTTTATTTCCAGTAATTTATATTAAATCTGTCCATTGACAGCATCGCTCCTGTGGTTCATGTTCAGCTCATTCTTAAGCAAATGAGCAAATCCCACTCTTTAAAGGGAAAAGTACAAGTCATTAATGAAAGTTACATATCCTGAGAACAACACATTTTGTTATTCAATATAGCTGACTTTGACTTTTCATTATAAAGTCTCATACTCTTGAGGAAATGACTAAACAAGGGAGAAAATTGAAAGCTGCCTTTAGGTACCTTTTCATTATTTGCACAGGTATAAATAGAATTTATTCAAGAGGGGGTTAAATCACAGAAATACAGGTTTCTGGTGTATCATTCTATAGATGTTAACAATGAGCTTAGAATTGGGGAAGTTAATTACAAGAAAGATAACAAATTCTATTAGCATGACAAATTATTCAGTGCTAGAAATCCAAAGTGCAGGAGAAGAAACCCCACAGTTTTGAAAACTAGAATGGGATAGAAAACTATTCAACAAACAATATATGGTAGAGAACTTCCCTTTGTTGCTTTCACTTGTTGCATGGATATAAAAACAAGATCTATTAATAACCAAAGAAAATCACTCTTGGTTAATTTTATTTTATATATTTTTTAAATCTAAAATCAACTAGTTAATATAAACATTTCTGTATTCCAACTATGAAAGGCAGAGTAATTTTTAATAATCCAGACTTATTCTCTATATTTCTTTGAACTCCAGTTGATCTTCTACAAAAGTACTACTAATAACCAGCGTTATTTACATTATAGTTACATTAAAAAATTGCATAAAATTGGATCTCATTTATGCCAGCTATGGCATAAAATACCTGGGATACATCTCACATCTGGGAGAAATATCTCAGCTTGCAATAACAAATGAGAACTCATGCTGTAAAATGTCCATTAACAAAAATAAGATCTTGAGTGTAGCTCACAGCTCTTCTGCAACAGTGATCCAGTTATTTTCCTTTAAACCATGAATGCCAGGAGTTGTCCTTCATTCCCAGCTTTCTTCTTATGGGAGGAAGAGTTCTGTGGTTTGTTAATCTGTGCCTCCTTGTGCTGGAGTTTCATGCTCCAGGAGAAGTTGTGTGACTTTGCTGGCCAGCTGATGCCATCTGCTGGGGTCTGCCTAAAAAAGTGAACTGATTCACCATATTTTTCTGGGGAAGTCAAGTCACTCAATTTTAGTTAAGGCCAGTTTAAATGAACATACTTTTTTTCTGGGTCCCAGTTTCTGAGGCAATGAGTTCATGCACGACAACGGCTTTACTCACAGGTCTCAGTTGATTGCCATTGGTTTTTTGTGTTGCACTGCTCATTTGGTATTGGAATATTACCAATATTGCTGAACAGGACGTGCCTTGGCTTGTCTGGCCCCTGCTGCTGGACCAGATAGCGGCACCTGTGGTGTTTCACCCGAGAGACACCTTTGGCAGCTGAGCATGCAGAGACAAGTCCAGCATGCCAGGGCTCCGGTGCTTGTGGGATAGAGCTTCCTCTCACAGAGGGTCCGCTCCCCAGGTTTCTTTGTGCAGAGAAGTTTTAAGGCGATGTTGAAGGCAGGAGTTGGTTCTGATGGTGGGTTTTAATCCAGAGCTTTTATTCTGGGCTGCAGGCCCTTCAATATAGCAACAGCTCCAACAGAACTCCCAGACCATGTGGTGTGCTTGCCCTTTTATCCTCGGGGAGAATCTACCAACAGCTCCAACAGAACTCCCAGACCATGTGCTGTGCTTGCCCTTTTATCCTCGGGGAGAGGGGGAGGGGAGGGGAGGGAATACAGGGACCACCAACCCAGGTATGGGAGAGGTTGTCTCAGGGGAAAATGACACCTGGATGCTCCAATGCCTCCCAAGCATGGGGGGCATCTTTTGAATCTTTGCAATCACTCGATGCTCCTCTGGAATTCCTGGGTTGATAGTATTCGGCAGAGGTCAGGGTGGGGGAAAGGAGAGGTGATTGACACATCTGGGGAAGGAAACTTCAGAGAGGGCCCCGGGGTAACTGAGGCAAACCATGACATCACACCGCAACAATTTAGCAAATTTTCAGGTCCCCAAAAAATTGCTGACAGAAGCAGCAGAATCCAAAGGTTTTGAAAACAAGTTGTAGTTACTGAGATTATCTAAATACTTACTTAAAGGAAAAAAAAAAAATTTATATATATATATGCTTTGCCAGGTATAACAAGACACAGCTGTAATATGGTTCCATGACCTGCTGGACTTTCTCAGAAGTTTCAAGTTAAATATTTAATAATAGAAATTTGCTGTGTTGAGCTATTAGACAGAAATGTTTGGGCTCTGTTGGTTTAGAAGAGAAGGATCTTCATCTTCTCCAAAGTGGAGGAATTGCCATGGCAGTTCTAAGGGAAGGAGATCCCACCTGGAAACCTCACTGGCCCTGACTCCCCTAGAGCAGCAGGTCCCAGATGGAAATTAAAGCACAGAATGAGTCTGAGTGTGAAGTGGTGCTGTCCAGAGATTCACATAAAGCTGAAGCACAGATCCCTTCCACTGGATGGGTGTGATGGTGCTTTTTTCTTCTTTCATTTATTAATTAAAAAACATAAAAACTGTTGTTCAAAAATCAAATACAGGAAGTGAGACAGGATGTAAATTTTCCTTCCCAAATCAAATGATTTCTGAAACAGCAGGTACAGGCCTTTGGGTTGATCAGAGTGTGACAGAAATGTACATATCAAGAAAAAGAAAAATAATACTCGTTATTGTTGCTAGTTTTTCATGAAGATGTGTTGTGAATCACCTGACTCAACGACTTAGCACTTTGGAAGTTTTTGTGTAGAGGAGGGAAAAGAGTTTCAAAAATCAATTTTGAATGTATTCCCATATTTATTTAATGAGGTCTCCACCTGCCAGTGAAATATGGAATTACTCCAGATGGAGCTGATGTCTCCTGGAGGTCCTGGAGGCAGCACTGCTCATAGCCCATTGAACTGGGATATTTCAGGTGGTGGCTGGTGGGTCCCTAGGCTGGTACCAGAGCAGGAGACACACAGTGTGTGCTCAGCGCAGGTGGATTTGGGAATAACCCCATTCAGAAGAGTTACCCTCAGTCTGCTGTTGTTTAGACAGGGCTCTGTTCCTTCTGTAAACCTGCACTTGTGATTTCTTTCAGCTACTTCCCTTAAATAAGCTTTAACTAAGTCTGATGAAGGGATTGGGAATTCCTGATCCCTACCCCAGCCCTGTCCCTTCTGGTAGCCTGCACGGATGAAAATGACTTAGATTAGTGCAATTTGCTGAAACATTACCAGGGTGAACTTCCTCTAATGGCTGCAACAAGAAACTCTTGCATTTGCTGCACTGAAATTCTGTGATTATTGTTAGATGTCTGAAGCACATCATGTAAATGATAATCTGGATTGTGCTTCTGAATTCCACATCATGTAAGAGCTGTACACTTTAAATGCCTTTAAGGGGAAGAAGGAACAATCCTTGTGTGATCAGTAAGGCTTTTTTTCAGACATACGATTATCTTTGTCCTAAACCTCCTGACCAGCAATTAATTCCTCTGATCCATTACTGTTTCCAGTGTTCAGAGCTGCTCTGAAATGACAGATGCCTCCTCTATTATTACTGAAGTATCACTTGCACAATTTTATTACTGTCACACACAAGCTTTTTACTGAAGCTCGTTTCAAAATGTATTTTCTTAATATGTGAAGATGGCTGGTGACATTTTTTAAATTTAATTGAACAGTTAAGATATCTGTCTGTCTGCCTTGTGCTGAAAGAAAGGAATAACAAGTTTTGGAGGTTTTTTTCCTACCAAACTTAGTAGTAATTGCTGTGGTTCATTAGCCTCCTCTGAGAAAGCATGGCACTTTTAAATATTTCACTAAAGAAATAGGCTTGAATATGCTATTTCAGTGTTCCAATAACATTTTTAGTGGTATTTCATTTTTAATCTTTATTCTTAGACCAGAATTATCAAGCTATTGCATGTAGTAGTAAGATATATGGACATGTGCATTCCATCTGTGGAATTCAGATTCCATTAATTGAAAAGAAGCTGGGACTAGACTTGTAAATATTTCCATAAAACTGAATTGCCTTGTCTCTATCTCAATCCAGCAAGTCACTAAGGAGAGAGGAAATTATAGAGTAAATAAATTTCAGAAGAATAAAAAATCATAGCGAATAAGCTGACCGTGCACAGCTCTGAGAGGATTTCCCTCCTCCTGTCAGTTCAGTTGCAGATGCACCATGGGCATACGACTTCTAGGCCTGAGTTTTCACATTTCTGTCTGATAACTCAGTATGGCACCTTATTTTCTTCATTTATAATAAATATAAAAATACAAATAATGTGAAAATTTAAGTAGCTGGGTTGGGGATTCCTCTTGTAAGGATTACAGAATAACTTAAGTCCCTTCTCTTTGTGGCTAGATGAGCTGGACTTCTCACTCTGCAGTTATTCCTTTTTGTCAGTAGCTAATTTTGTCTGCTTCATAGGAGGTCCAGGATTTATTTTTGTAAAGGAGAGGATTTCTGAACATCATTAATTGCATCATATCACATTTACTCTCCTTGAGACTCAAAGTAAAGCACTGTAGATAAAGCAGGAATATTTAGCCCTAATGATGGTACAAGAGGTGATTTGGATTCGCAGGAAATTACAGTTAAATTATTATAAATTTCTTCAGAAGTGAAAAAAAACATTACTTCTTCTTCCAAGTAAAGCATGGTTGGTGGCAAGGGAATGTCAGCTCAAAGCAGTCACTAAGAATTTCTGGCATTAAAGGAGGAATGCAGTTTTCAGTTATATTTTAAATTTCAGATGTATTTTAGTTCTTTAGGCAGCAGGAGAACATCTACTGCTGTTTAGCAATAAAAGAAGCAACAGCTTTGTTTCTGACCAATAGTCTGAGTTTAAAAAAAAAAAAAAAACCCAAAAAAACCAATAAAAAACAAAATAAAGAGGAAGCTCTGTTTGGATTTATAGACATAATAGATTTCAATAGAAGCTTATCAAAAGGGTAAGAAATGACCTTATCACTTGGCCTTATTATCAAATGAGAGTTATTTTAGATGGCAATGTACCAGGCTGCAAATGAGGTGCAACCTCAAAGTTTAAGGAAGGAGGAAAGAGAAACAGTAAAGAGGTCATAAAATGCATAATGTGAATAAAACAGATGCAGAATTTCCATTAATTAGAGACAGGTTAAATCACTTCATGATGTTTTGCTGGCCTACTTCCTCTCACCTACTTAACTGTGCTTAGGATCCTGCTATTAATGGTCTAACATATCACAACCATTTTTAAATAACAACTTCTTTTGTTAACGAAAAGCTGAGCTTTTTTTTTTTTTTTTTATCCTGGAGGGTAAACTAAACTCAAGCTTTGTCTATTACAACCAAGTAATCAAACCACTCTTGATGAAGTGATCTCTTCTGAACTGTGTGGTTAGGGGGAATTGCTAAAATGTGGCATGTATTAGGTCTTTACTTCATTTAACTGTCCTGCTTCTACCTGTTGCTGTTTTCATTTCGTGTTTGGACTGCAGTAGTGGGGGTCAGAGCAGAGACAGAGCCCTGCTGGGACAAATGAACCCCTGAGATGGCACATATCTTGCTCCAAGCATAGCAAAGAGGCCAGGGGAAATGAAGGAGCAGTACTGATCCCATCCCAGTGCCAGGGATGGTGAGAGGGAGGGATGATGAGTGGGGCTGGATGCAGACCTGGGCATTGCTCAAAGCAGAATCCTCCAGTGAATACCTACAGAATATATCAGCATGGTTTGCACTGGCACTTCCTTCTGGCATTTCTGCTGATGGAAAACCATTCCCAGCCTGCTCACATGCAGCCCCTTGTTCTGCTGAAGCAGTCAGTCACACTCAGCCTCTTGTCACTCTACGTTTTCCCCCCTCCTTTGCTCCTCAGAGCTGGAGTAAATGCATCCAAAAGCCCAGCTCACCCCTGCCTGTGCTTAGGCACACACTCAAGGGATTGGGGCACTAGTGCACGTGAATACTTTGCTTACATTGTGTTTACTCAGTGCTGAGAGGTGTTAGGCACTGCCAGAGGTCCATTTACCTGGTGGTAGCAAAAGTGTTCCACTCACCCATTTCACAGAGTAAATCTGGACCAATATTCAAATATGGGAAGGGAGATTTGCATGGTTATGTCCCTGGGTATTGCTCCACAATCTTGTGTTGTCCCATATTCCTAACTTTATTCATTTCTGACTTGATAATGTAATAATAGAATATTTAATTTTATAAAGTCATAGAATCTTAAGGGCTGCAAAAGGCTTTCAAAACCATGGAGTCCCAGCTGTGCCTGATGCCCACCCTGTCCCCAGCCCAGAGCACTCAGTGCCACATTCAGCCCTTCCTGGAACACCTCCAGGGATGGGCACTCCAAAGCTCCCTGGGCAGTTCCAAGGCCTGAGCAGCCTTTCCATGGGGAAATTCCTGCTGGTGTCCACCCTGAGCCTCCCTTGGCTATATAGTAAGATATAATAAGAGATGAATAGTAATAATTTAAGAATGAAAGTGGCTCTCACCTTGATGCTGCTTTTATTTGTTGGGCAAAAAAGGATCCTTTAAAACCAAGCCAAAGAAATCCTGCATTGCTCCAACAGTGGAGCAGCTGACGTGGAATAACTACATGTAGCCCTAGGTCAGGTTTAGCTCCAGCAGAGAATCCCAGCCCATAGGAGATCCCATTGTCCACCTACTCATCCTGATCTCCTGGGGTTTTACTGCATAGATTTCTGAATGTGCAGGGAATGACCCGAGGCTTGGGGGAATGAAGGGAAAACAGGGAAGAGCTGTGATTATGGATTTCAAACAGAGTTGTTTTGCAGAGGTGGTCAGTGAAGTTGGCTGATCTTATTTGATAAAAGCCTGTGGGTTAACAAGATAAAAACATGAAATTTCAGGCTATACCTAAACCTGGCTCATTTTAGATGTAAAGATTCATGTGGCAAAGTAGTCACTTAAAAGAGTAAAGGGACTTTTTACAAGGGACTTTTTTGTGAGGGCCTGAAGTACCAGGACAAAGACAAATGGCTCCCAGTGCCAGAGGGCAGGGCTGGATGGGATATTGGGAATTAGGAATTACTCCCTGGCAGGGTGGGCAGGCCTGGCACAGGGTGCCCAGAGCAGCTGTGGCTGCCCCTGGATCCCTGGCAGTGCCCAAGGCCAGGCTGGACACTGGGGCTGGGAGCAGCCTGGGGCAGTGCAAGGTGTCCCTGCCATGGCAGGGGGGGGACTGGATGTGCTTTAAGGTCCCTTTCCACCCCAACCATTCTATGAGTGGATGATATAATTTAGAATAAGTTTTGTGCTAAAGGTCACATTTCTGCATGACTTCCTTTAATAACTGCAGTCTCCAGCCTAATTCAGTCTTTCAGATAATTACAGTGTGAGCACTTTTATTTTTCATAGTTGTACAGTGGGTTATTTTATTTTTCCTCTAGTAAAAACATGACTCTTATTGTTGACTTTTTAAATAGTGATCACTTAATTGGAAACAGATGCTACTGTAGGAGGAAAAGCATTTTAATTAACAAATTTGAGCTGGAAAATTTCAGATACCTGAGGAGCTGAAGCAGATTTAAAACAAAGGGTAGGATTTGCTGTCCATTATTTAAATTACAGATAATTTCATCATAGAATAACTAAACAAAAGTTAACGATACCATTGGAAAGTTTGTATTATTTAGTTTGTACACAGTCTAACACTGAACAGAAGAAACAAGTGAAATATATTACATTAAATGCAGATTTTTTTTCTCTCTCTTAACAAAAAGCCCATAGAAAATGATTGTTTTGAGTTGTTTTCACCTTCTATGAACTTTTATAAAGCTTATTTATGTATGATTTTGTTTAATATTGTCTTTTCACTCTGAACTTACAGAAACAAAGAAAATATTTCCATTTAATGTCAGCAGTATATTAACTTCAAAAAGTCTTACATTAGGACACAATGCACTTTCGAAGTGATAACTGGGTGCTGGTAAAAATTCTAAAACCTCAGGGTATTTTTATGAAAACTTGGACTTAAATGCAAATAAAGCATAAAGTGATATGAAACACTTGATCATTACCAGTGAGCTGAAATAGGCGAGCCTCAGTTTAATTTTGGTTGAAATAATACTATGTGATTGACAACCTTTGATTAAAAGCAACAACATTCAAATTGAATGTCTCTCATCTTCAGTTGAGTCCTCAAGGACAAGGTAATATTTGCTGGAAAATTTGGAGAAATACATTCTTTGTGACTGCAGGTGGAATAGATTTGAAGCACCATTTCCAGTTGCAGTTTTCTCAATCCTCAGCACGTCAAATACATCATGTTGGGCTCAGTTGATTTATAATTTAATTCTGGGGGAGTTTGATCAGGAACAAGCCCAGCACCAGCACAGGCTGAGGGGACCTGCTGGAGCAGCTCTGGGGAAAGGACCTGGGGGTGCTGGGGACACGGAGCTGTCCCTGAGCCAGCAGAGTGTCCTGGGGGTGCTGGGGACACGGAGCTGTCCCTGAGCCAGCAGAGTGTCCTGGGGGTGCTGGGGACACGGAGGTTCCCATGGGGCAGTTTAGTCTCCCCATGTGGAGAGAGAACAGGCAGGATTAAGTTATTTCTGATTAAGTTACATCTGATTTAGCCCAGGATGTCCTGTCTGAAAGTATGGCCTGCTCTAGGTGAAGACATGCAAAAGCACAAATCCCATTGTGTACAATATTCCCTACACAGAGGCAGCAAACATCTCTCCACATGGTGGACTCAGTGGATTTATTACCAAAATGTCCTGACTGTGCAACCTTTCCTTGGTGAAGGGTCTGTGCTGGGAATGGGCTCCATGCTGTGGAAGTTCCTGCTCTGGGCACTGTTCACTGAAGGCACTGAGGGAAAAAATAACATTTGGCACACAAAGGTGGGTTTAGGTACAAAATAAGACATTTTAAGACCTATGACCTGGCACCCATTTACTGTTCCTGTGCTTCAAACTGACTCCAAAATTCTGCAATGTTGGTACAGTGTAGTTCTCACAAAAGCTAGAAATAAAAACATCTGCACCACACTCCCTTTAGTGTTTATTTTTGTGGCTGATGTCACATGAGAAGAGTGGCAGCTCTTGTGACCTCAAAAAAAAAAAAAAAATGGAACCAATTGAAAAATTGAAAAGAGAAGTAGTGGGAAACTTCAGTGTGGCTTCAGGGTAGAATTTTCATCCTTGATCGTGACATGTGAAATGAGGACCTGCCTGCAGCTGTGGTGTCCTTCCAGCTTCCCAGTAACTCACCACTGTCCCTGCTCACCAGCAGGGACATCCAAGAGTGCCATAACTGATGCACAACATCAGCCTGGGAGATCCATATTTTTGATATTTCACAGATTTTTAATGTTGCACTTTTCTTGATTTTTTGGTTTTCTTTTTTTTTTTTTTTGGGTTTTTTTAACAGTAAAATTACAAAATGACAATTTTTGGTTTCATCTCTCTGGAGCAAGGATCAGCATTTTGGATCAGCTCAAGACCTCATACTGGTGTTGTTTTAGAGAACTTTGACATCTGGACTAAAATAGATATTTTACAGGATAATACCAAGTATGTAACTGCAGAATAATTAATGTCTCTTCAGCTACATTTTCTGACTCCTCTGAGCTAATATTCAGATGATGTCTGAAGTCAATTAACCCGGCATAAGGTATATTCAAGTCACTGTAGTGATTCTTCAGACACCTTTCTATTTGTTTGGTTTTATATACACTTCTAAATAATTGCCAAGCCCCAAAAGACTATGGGCATAAATTTCCTAGGAAGTGAATGAAAATATTTATTTTTGTTAATGTGCTTTTTTTTATTTGAAGATCTATTCAAGCTATTTTAAGAGCTTGTGGAATTCATAGTGCAGGTTTGAAGTGCAACACATTTTGTAACCTTTCTGTGGACAGCAAACTGTACAAAATTGCTTTTAAAATATTCTTAACAATTCCAGTGTTATTAGGAATAAAAAAGTACTGATTTTATGTTTGCGGGTAAAATAAATATTTCCTATAAAATAATAGGCAAAGGAGGAAAAAGAAAATTGATTCTTTTTGTTAAGAGGGCATTTCAGAAGGATCTACTAAGGCATAAAAGAAATTTATTCAATCCAGAGGTTTCTAATTTCCTTTTTGAGAAGAATTAGGAAGAAGAAAAATGTGTCATTCATTTTCTATCAAGGGGAGAAAAAGCCATTTTCCAACAAATTCCAAACAATTCTAGATCTGAGAAAAAGAAGATACCTTTTGATCCTTGGAATCAAAGAGAGACATCTCAGCAAAGCAGCAGGTAAGGCTGTAATGGCAGAGCAGTTATTTCATCTGTTTATTTCCCGTCTCATCTGCACTGAGCTATAAATTCCCACAGTTTTGTGGACTCAGAGTGAGATGGGAAGCAATATTTTACCTCTTCTAGGATGAGGGAGAGCAAACTGGAGGAGCATGTCCTGTCTGGGGCAATGCACTTCAAGGAGGACAAGTAGTTGTGGCCCATTTGAAGAAATCTCCCAAAACAGCTTCAAAAGATATCAGAGCAGCTTTTGAATTAAAATATAAATGAATTAAGGTTGTTTAGCCTTAGGGGAAGAGCACTAAACACAGGAGAATTTCAGTTTTATTATTCAACAACTTTTATTGTAAAAGAGCAGGTGTGTGTGTTCATTACTCCATCACATCCACCCTGGAGATGATGGGAATAATGCAATAATGAGCACAGCTTAGGTCAGACATTAAGAGAAAACTGCTCTAATGCCCGGGCAGCCTATCACTAGGAGAGGATCCCCAGGGACTTATTGAGTCTCCAAATTTAGGAACAGTTTACACAAAGCTGACAACTGTCTCCTGGGAAAGACATAACAGTGGGCTGTTAGGGGGGATGGTAGAGGATTAGTGCATGTCTTGTGCTCCTAGCCAACCTCTGTTAGGGTTTTTTTCCTCATTCTACAGATTCTGATTTTGTTCCCAGCACTTCATGTCTCTTTTGAGTGCAGAATTTATTCCTTGAAATTGTATCTGCCAATGTTATGGGACAGAGCTTGCAAGTGGCCTGTCTGACTTGAACATGGGGAGCTGAATTCCATAATGAATTTAATATTATTATTATTATTATTATTATCATTGTCGTCATCATCATCATTATCATCATTATCTGTTTTACAGAAAAAAAAAATTAACCTCTTCTGGAGAGCTGTTGAAATGAATTTCATACTCTGTAGCAAGTTTACAAATGACTCAGCGGTGCTCTTTTAAATAATTTAAACTTCAAAGCTATTCAGGAGTGGGCCAAGTGTTTCTCATAAACTTGTTATCATTTTTGTGTGACACAAATAAGTTCTCAAGAGATATGAGAAAGGTTCACACAAAATGAGGCAATGGAGGGACTGAAATACCACTGCAGCTGAGCTAATGGGACAGTTCCTTCTTTGGGCAAGAGAACATCTACTTGTTCATGATGTAATGAATAACATGTTCTGTCAGTCAAACCCTAGACAAAATCCAGCTAAGAATTTTGGACAAGCCTTCCTGTGCCAAAATGGGAATGTTTTTCTATGACATCATTTGATTTTTGCAAGCATCTACAAGGTAACCAATGTCACACATCATTTCAGGCGGAACAAAATCAGCCTTTATTATTGTGTATGTGTCTTGTAACAGCGTGGAAATGTTTTTGCATCATTCCTCCTGGACTGAGAAACCAGCTCCTTAGTTTTCCTTAGGGTATGTGGAATACTGTGCAGTGCAGTCCCTCTGGTGTCACCTTGAATTTCAGTGCACTCTGCAGCTTTCTCTTCATAGTATTTGCAACACCTGAAAATGAAGGTTTTTATTTAGTGACAGCATAATGATTTGGCAAACTGTTTCTAAAATGTTGAAAGCACAGTCTTGGCTGCTCTATGGGAGAGGCATAAGGAGACAAATGGCCACAGTGCTTTATGCTGCAATTTTTTATACAGCAGGAATTGGCCTTTAAGGAATGAGCTGGCCACAAACTCATTTCTCATTCAGGGGGCAGTTGTTGAATCACTTGACTTGTTTTCTTATTGGCATCTGTGGGGATACCTGTTCCCAGGAGGCTCTGAACTAAGTGAAAAGACAAATATTTGGGGAATGTCATATCAGCCACATTGAGAGTTCCTCAGTGCTGCTCTGTCTTGAAATGCAATATCTTCCAGCACCTTCTGCTCATAGGGCAACTGATGTCCCCACTGCTTGGCCTGGAGAGTTGTGATTCTAAGATTGTGTTCCTGCATGTTTTTTTTTACTGAGGAAATGGATTTTTTCAGGACTAATATTAATGTGGGTGCCCAAAAAGGGAGGTATCATGGAAAATATAGTTCAAACAATCTGCTTGAAGGCTTGAGAAGGGGAGGAGGGAGGGAAGGGCAGAGCTGATTGTCTATGCAGCCAGAGAAGAAAAGGGATCCCTTACCTGAAATAACGGAGTGCAGGTCTTGCCTATTGCTCCATCTGTAGCAAAATAAAACTCATGGAATGTTTCTGGGAGTTTCTACTGGATTTTTAGGACATTGGGCAATAAAAGGTGCAAATTGTAGTTATTTATTTTTTCTAATGAGTGATCAGACCAAGATAGACTTTGATTTTACTTTCTATTCTAGAACATTCAGATGTTCAGTTTTGCTGCTCTTGTGGGCAGGGAAATCACAGAAAAAGGCTGTTTAATTCTGTCATATTCTGAAATTACAGTCCTGTGAGGTTCTTTATGAAACAGGTGTATTTTCTGTCATAATTTTATTGGAAAGTTATAGGCAAAATGGGAAATTACTTATTCCACTGAGGTTCATATAGTAATTGTGGAGATAAAATTTAAAGTTTATCATTGTAAGCAAATCAGTAAAGTTGACTTTTTTGTTTGTTTGGTTGTTTGTTTGTTGTTTTGTTTTGTTTGGTTTTTTGGGGGGTTTTGTTTGTTTGTTTGTTTGTTTGTTGTTTTGTTTTGTTTGGTTTTTTTGTTTTGGTTTGTTTTTTTTTTTTTTTTTTTTTTTTTTTTTTTTTTTTTTTTTTTTTTTAGTTCAGAGATTTGGTAGGGTCCTTGACATGTTATGGATTCATCTTACACTCTGGCTTTATGGATATATCCACATTCACATGAACAACCAGAACCTGCTCTCTTTGTAATGCACTGAAGGAAACAGTTGAAACTTAACATTACTCAAGTAGCATTGGATTTTTATTAATAAACACATGGAACAACTATTCAGATAAGAATACTACCATTTCTAGTGAAATAAGTAAAAGAAAGTGCATGTACAAATGATTGTATAAATGTACAAAGACTTTTTCCTGGACTGTACAAGATAAATATTCATTAAGTGAGCCCAGCAGTTGCAAGCAGAAGATAGGCTTTATCAATATGGGAGGGTTTTGTGATAAAGAAAGGTTGTATTGATGGCTTGATGTGACACCTGAAAGCCCAGAACTGACTGGGAGGCAGAGCAATTCCTGGCTGGATTCACTTGGATCTGCCTTTGTTTGTCGTGCGCTGAACAATTGTGCTTTGCTGCTGTTGGTCTTGCATCAGACAGAGCAAGAGTCCTCCTCTGCCTCCCCTGTTTAAAGCCATGGCTCATGAACTTCCCCTCACAGAACTTTTCCATGCTCCCTCTTACCCCTTTGCAACCCCCTGTCAGAATGACTGAGAATGTTTGGGGTTAACCATGGGATTATAGGGAAAACATGCAGAATTTGCCAAAAAAGCAACGAGAAATAAAATTATTTATGTGCTACACTTGCAGGAATAGAGGAAGAATCTGGACGTAAATCTGAATTCTGGTTTATGAACTTTTCCACCTAGATCTCAAGGTAGGGAGTAATGATTTTTAAATAATAGGTGTAGTATAAGAAAGAAGCAAAGAATTTCCCTTCCAAGCTGTCATACATATGGTCAGGCAGCGACAGATGAGGGAGGGAACAACTGGGACCTTTTAGTTTCTAATTTTGATTTTATATTAAAACACAGAACATGATCTGAATCTCACCTGCAGATCTGTACTAAAGGATGAGCCACGGACAGGTAACCCAGACTTAATTCTCAGACATATGAAGAATCTCAGGTACTCTTTTATCACTTGAATTTATCTCAATATCTGCAAGGGGAATTAACTGTTGTACAGATTATTCATTCAGAAAAGCATGCAGAGCATTACACGATTCTTCATTTCTGTAAGGATACCACATGTAGTTTAGTGAGTAATTAAGACTTCAAGTGATCAAAACAAGAGATTGGTCAGGATGCAATTTTCCCACCAATGAAATTGATATCTTTGACCTTAATTTCAGATGGAAAGGAAGGGAAGGAAGGCAGATGCCTGTATCATGTACAAACTTGCCACTCTCCCTCACTAATCACCTAATTTCACAGTAACTACATTTCCTATTATCAAGTCTCTTTATATGGAATTTCTCATTGTAGCATATTACTCCAGTGAAGTGACTCCACCTTGTTCGAAAGTACCATCCCTGATACACCGTGGATAGGCCAAAATTGACTGAAATATTCTGGTTTTCTCAAGTTGAGAATGTAAGTGTTTCTAGTTTCTTTGGGGAGGAGTGGGTCAGGACAGGTCCAAAATATCCTTTGCAGTACTCTGGTGCCTCTAATCCCATCATGGTGCGTGACAGTTGTATTTTTCTTACCTTTGATTAAAAAAAAAAAAATCTGTTTCAGACATTACTGTTGTCAAACTGGAATTAAACAAGGCACATCCTTAAGTGAATTTGCCTGTTATTGGAGAGATTTTCTGGGGAAAGACTGTTATAGAACTCAAAGCTGGGATCTCTATGGAGTGCAATTTAAAAATTAGTTTCAAGTGCACTTCACATCAGTTTGCTCACAGTGAGAAATATTTACTTGGTTTCATACTGCTGGAAAAAGCAAAATGGACAGGCTTGTGTGATGGAGGGTGCAGCAGCAGGATCTCCCCTCTGTGTTCAGCCACATTGAGATCATAGAAATTTAAAGAAGTAACACACAAATAAATAAAAGACTTATAAACCACATGTATTAGATTTTGATCTAATTGTTGCTAAAGCTAAGATTGTTTTACACTTGATTTGCAAATAAAGAAGTTTGCAGAATTTGGCAGAATTTGGCCAGAATGCCCAACTTCCCACAGAGTTTCCAACATTCAATTTGGATGATGTACTACAAGATCAACTGCTTTTTAACTTCATTTCTCCATTATTTGCAGCAGAAATGTTATTAGATATGGATTTCAGTAATGTGATTACCAGTGAGTGGTAATTTTGAAGGATCTTTGTGGGAACTGCTGGAGGAATTATTGTGCTGCTGAAATCAAACTGTCATTCAGATTTAACCTAATCTTGCACTAAGCTATTCTGAATATTATCAACACCTTTCCATGCCTTCTGAAAAAAAGAAAAAAAAAAAAAAAAAAAGGAGATAAAATACTCTATGTAATGGTTTGTTTTCTTGTTTTGTGTCCAGACAAAATAAAACAATATAATTCAATTTTCTGTAATTAGAGACAAAGGAATCAAAACTTCCTAAGCATTTTGAAGAAATATTAGGAAGAAAAAGCTATTGATCAAAGCACAGGAACTATTCTTGGTATAGTGGCCAAATTTTATTTAATATTTAGAATCTTGTATACCTGAGAAATTCCTGTGGAGAATGTATATCATCTCTGTGTTCCTCCAGCCCATCCTCCATGGGGATGTTTTCCAAACTGCTGCTGGTCAGAGAGGACTGAAATGATGGCTTTAAGAACTTCTCTCTGATAAATATTGGAGTTTACTTGTGTTTGCTATGCTGGTATTTTCTTCCATTTAACTGTGCCCTCTAATAGCTGCTAAACAAGAATTTATTTAAGGATCAGTTGGGAAATTCAGCCCCAAGCTCAGGGTGAGTTAATCTGTAAGAACAGCAAAGCCCCGGCAAGGCAAACCCTGATGCACATCAGATCTTTCACTGTGGAGGAGTTTCCAGATCTCTCTCCATTCCCTGTGCTGTGGGATTTTCCTGCTTTATGGCCTGCAGTGCCTTCCTCTCCCTGTCCCTGCCAGCAGACATTGTGGTGCTCTTTCTTTGGTCAGATTTGTGTCATGGCCAGGACTCCCAATATTTCTGGTTTGCTCATCTGTTTGTGGTTGTGGGATTACTCCTGAGCACCTCCACGTCCTACTCCCCAAATCCCAGAGCGTGGCAAACCCTGCTCTGGTGCATCCCTGTGGAGCATCCCTTGGTTCATCACTAGATAAGGGGGCTAGGAACAAGATGGCACAGCTGAATTTTGATATTGAACCTCCATTTCAGTCCTCAAGCAGAACAAATTCTGTGTTTGCCTCCATTTATCTCTGTTTCTTGATTTTTCAGTAGGACAAGTAATAATTCCCCAACGATTGGAGTCCATGGTGCTCCTCTTCCAGGGAATTTTAAAACTTGGCCTTGCAGAAAATCATCACTTTCCTTCAAATCTTTCTCAGGTTGCTAGAGCTTACTGAATTACTAGAACTGACCATAAAGAATGAGTCTTTTGCGGGGAGAAGTCTACAATAGCTGGAGTTTTGGAGGTTTTTTTCCTTAGCTAGAGCCAGATTTTGGCTGTATTTCCAAGTGTCATCAGCCATCCCGCTGACAGTAGAAAACTTCTAGAACAACTGCATCAACACAGCCAAACCAGTCTTGTTTCCACATTTGACAGCTTCACTTCAAATACAGAACAAACTAAAGAATTTAAATTTCTGCAGTAATTTCTTACCCGATAGAAACTTGAAAACTTTTACATTTTTGTTGCAGATCTTTGCAAGATAAAAAAAAAATCATATTTATCTTGTTCAGCTGACAGGCTTTGCAAGATAATGGCATTGTGTTAATGTTTCAGGTTCCTGTTAATGTACATGTATTGCTTCAGAATCACACCTGGAGGACTCGAGCCCTGTCTGGCAATAAATGTTAGGTGATAACAAGAGCAGATGACTCAGTTTATAAACATGCTGCTGTTCAATGTATCTGCTGTAGAGTTTTTTGATAAATGAGTAAGAAAATTAATTGAATTATTGAAACATATTGATCACTTGCATGTTTTGACGTGTTGGGGTCTTTGTGGAGGTTTTTAAAATTCTGTAGCTGAAAAGTAACTTTGAAAAAACAGAAAGTGAGGAGTTTTGTGATGTTGGGAATATATTTTCTCTATCAAACAGCCTTATTAACATTTGAACTGTTCTTTTTAACAGTTTCTTTCTTACCTGACCAGTAAAGAAAAGGCCTGATTTATGGTGTCCCATAAGGATTTGCAATGTTGTCTTACAGGATTTAGATTGTTTGGGGATTTTTGTTAGCTTAATTATAGCACTTTGTTTTAAAATACTGGATTCTGATTTGCTTGAATAACTTGACAAACTGGTTTTTTTCCTACTGAAATTGTTCAAAATTATTTGGCAAAATTATTTGGGCTCTTTGTGAGAGGGGAATGGATGTGCTCCTTTTGCTGTGATTCATGAGCTGGGAACCGTTGAGTCAGCTCTTGGCTCTGGGACAGTTTGGGTGGAGCAGAACATCATCAAGTGGGATGGGAGGCCTTGTAGTTCAGGGGATGCTCGTGAACAATTTGCAAACATCTGTCAGTCCTCAGGAAAAATATTCCAAAGCTGGTGTAGCCCTTGAACTAGAGGAAGGGTAAGGCTGCCTAAAAATTGGAACCTTATCCTTCTTGTGCCTCAGCTGCAGTCCATGCACTACAGAAAGATAGCAGTGCTACCCTCTGTGTGAGTTCTTTTAAAATTGTAACAATTGTAAATGTTGTGTTAATTGAAGCCATTGCAGCGCCTGAGCTAGAAGCCCTGAAATTAATAAAAAAAAAAGCAAAAATATGACAGAATATGATGTGACATATATCTGTCCAATGCGGTGAGTGTTGTTCCCAGCATCCATGCAAACCTGGACAAGAATGGTATAGACTAAAGCACTGAAAGAAGGGGGACAGGGTTAGAAATCTGCTGTAAAATAAAAGAAGTTTAATATCAAACAACTTATTTTTAAATAGTAACTGCTCCTATGTTATCTTGGGCATCTATTTACTACTATTGGCAGTCAAATCCTGAGGGTGAGCTTATAATTTAATGCTTTACATTAAAGAACTATTCTCATCTAGCACATTTGCCTTGTAGCCTCTGCAAATAAATAACAAATGTGCCATGAATCACAGGCCCATGAGTGCCACGGCCAAATGGCTAAAACTGCCCGGGCTGTTTTTTGTAGCAGTGGAATAGGAAACATTTATTACAGCCATTATAGACAGCCAAGTGATTTAAGAGCCAAAGAGGTGTCATTTATATAATGTTAAAATTCTTTTAACTCAGTGGCTGGCAGAGAAATAACATAAGCAAGGATCTAAAAGGCTCTACAGCTGCACTGCAGGCCCACAAACCTGGGCATTGCTATAAACCCAGACCATCAAGTGGAGCTGAATTTTACAGCTGCACATTTCAGTGCTCTATCTTGTTGCCTGACTTCAATATCCTCAAACTTTATGCTGTTCAAAGCACCAATAGAGATAAAATTTCTTTCCTTGCACTTTGCTTCCTTTGGAAGTTAGAAAAAGACTTGGTAAGCCACAGAAAACCCTTCACTGTATCACTGCAAAAAACTGTTTCAGAAATGATAATATTGATAACTGGTCACAGCTGCTTCCTTGGACATTTGTTGTTACATCATACATTGCTCATGCTGATGCCAGGAGTATGGTCTGGAAGGGAAGCAGAGATTTATTACTAATAGCGCTCATTCTTCTGTTGTCACAGAATCATTGGGATCTGCTCTTTGAACTGGGTTCTGCAGAAAGAAAGCCACAGATATTGAACTTCAAAGCAAGAGATAACTGAGAGAAATAAATGTTCCAAATGGTGGAGTGTATTCTGGTAAGCACTTGGGAGACGAGCCTTGGTGAGAGACTGGAACAGAGACAGCACTGAAGTGAAATAATTGCTCAAGGGGTTGATGTATTTTCTGCAGGCACTCGTACGTCACCAGAGTTGTCTGGAAATGGTTTGAATTGCTTGTCTTCCAGACATTTGGCAGAAATCACCAGGGGATGTGGGAGTGTTACATCTGTTCATGGCTAAGGTTGGCCTTCAGAAGAAGATTTTTACTTGCCTTCTCAAAATCATTTGGAGTTACATCTGCTTCTTTGCAAGCTATCAAGTTCCTTACCAGGAACTGCTTCATGGTTTTTAATGTTGTTGAGTTTTCACTTTGAATTTCACTGCAGGTTTAGAAAATTACATCCTATTCTTCGCGTGCTCTGTAAAGGGGCCTGTTCAGTGTCTGAACACAGGAAACTTGCTGAATTTCCCCAGGGCTTGTGATCTTATTACTTTCTATTAGCTGAATTAATCCTCCTGGGAACCATTCAATTTTTTTACCCCTTAAAACTTTCAGAATTCCATATTATTATGAAAGGTTTTACTGAGCTAAAGTTGTTAGGACAGGGTTTAATTTTGCAGCCCCCATATTTACAACCTCATGAGGCTGCCTGGTTTGCCCTCCAGTGCATAAAATATGAGACTCTGAATCATTCACCTCCAGGAAGCACTTTTCAAAACTGGGGAGAAAATTGCATAGCAGCAGAACATGAATTGATGTGTCATGAATGCCTCTCCCTCCTTATCTGTTGCATTATCTCTTCCCAGCCTCCTTTCGAACGATCCCTGGACCTGCTGCTCCAACTGTAACTCTCAGCAATGGTTGAATTCTACTTTTCAGCAGTAATTGTCTCACTCTTTTCCCTGCAGCTCGAGCAGGATCCTTTTCAGCTTGCGGATGGGTTCCTGGCTAGGAGGAAACTGTTTTCCCACTGCCATGCGGGTCTCTCATCCACAGTTTGCAGCATTCTGCTTCATAAATCTTTCTTGTGAGGGAGTAATTTGGTTTAACCCTCCTTGCCCCTCTTCCCAATACCAGGCATGTTCCTGTGTGATAACGCAGGACCTACAGCACAAATTCCTTCATCAGTGGTTTCTGTGACTGCAGACAGATCTTTCACAAAGCTGACTATTCAGGCAGAATCTGGGCTATTTGGTGGGCTCTGTGTGCAGTAGTTTCATGCCAAGGTGTAAATCAGATTAAGACAATTGACTGCAGTGGGAGATCCTCATTTGGGATGAGGAATGAAAGCCCCTGCTATGAGAGGAATAGCTGTGTCTGTTTGTTTGTTTGTGTGTCAGGACTCTACCTCAAAGTGTACCTGTTCCAACACTGAATTTCAGTGTAGGGTACGGAATGTGTTTCTGACACAGTAGGAGTATATTTCTAAAATTGATTTGGAATGTAGATTAATAACATACTCAGTACAGATTTCTCTGCACATTTATTATGCATCTCTTCATTTTCTACAGGAGCAGAAATCTCTGCTGTAATTCTAGCTCTAGGAAGCTGACAGGGCTCTGAAAAGATAATCTGATTCCTGCACTTGCAAAGCATCCCTCTCTTCCAGGACCAAAGTCAAGGACAACAAAAATGCCAAAGGAATTACTATAAATTACATCCTTCACACTCTACACATCCAGGGGTAGTGTTTTTCATCAGTTGTGATCTCTGATCACTCAATGAATGTGCTGGTCCTGCAAATGTTTTAACCCAGGCAGGACTCTAAGAAATATTCCCAGTAAATACCATAATGGATCACATCAGTTACTAGACTGAAACCACTCTTGATTTCCAAATTTTTGACAGGCTGGTAACATTGAAGCTGTTCAGCCTGGGAAAGAAAAGGTTAAGTGGAGACTTGATAGCAGCTTTCCAGTATGAGAAGGGGCTACAGGGAAGATGGAGAGGGACAATTCTTCAGGAGCTGGAGTGACAGGACAAGGCAGAATGGGTTCAAACTGCCAGAGGGGAAATTTAGATGGGATATTGGGAAGGAATTGTTCCCTGAGAGGGTGGGGAGGCCCTGACACAGAGTGCCCAGAGAAGCTGTGGCTGTCCCTGGATCCCTGGCCAAGGCCTTGGCTCCCTGGATCCAAGGCCAGGTTGGACACTGGGGCTTGGAGCAGCCTGGGACAGTGGAAGGTGTCCCTGGTCATGGCAGGAGATGGAACGAAATGATCTTCAATGTCTTTTCCAACCCAAACCATTCTATGATTCTAAATGAATCTCAGCCAATTTGTATGGTCCTGCTTTTCTTCAGTCGTAGTTTTAACTCAAATATTAATGGTTTTTAAAATGTGTGCTTGATGTATCCAGATAATAAAATGGGCAATGATTCTACTTTCCCCATCATCCTGAGAATATGAATTTCTGCTCCATCAAACCTCTGCTGATATTTCTTTAATCCACTTTAACATACGAAAAATAACTTGAGAAGGTTGTTCAGTCCTAAAAATGTATTCTTCATAAACTTCTCTTTATTAATATTGGAGTAGTCTGACTAACACAGAGGTTTCTGGGGGATCCAGGCAGGAGAAGACATGGATCAGCTGGGGGGGCTGCAGTCAAATTTGTGGTGTTGCACTGGAACTCTCCAGTCTCCTTTGAAAGTGTCACCCACTGGGTGCTGTTGTCACCAGCACTTGGAGTCCCTCAGACCTTGGCTTTCTGAAGCTGTGATAAGCTCAGGTGGAGATTAGTGGCTGGCAGAGTTGCCAGTCCATTATGTCATTGTGTATCCAAGGCTCACATCTGTCTGCTCTGGAGGGCAGTCTTCAACTTAGAACACTTAAAAAAATAATTTTTTGACTGTGGAAATCAATAGAAAATGCATCACTTTTTATTTAGAGCATGCCCCTGTGCTGAAGGGGAGAAAATGAACCTTGTGGAGTCAAATGTTTGCTCTGGGGTGCTGGAATTGCTATTTGTTTGTCACCAAAGACTTGAGTTCTGTCCTTCATTTAGTTAAAATACTGTTTTCTGATATATTTGAAAGCTATTGATAATCTGTCCTTAAATTACAGATGAAAAGACTGTCCCAGACTTACAGACTATCCCAACTACATCTCCTGGTCTCAAGCAGATAAAAGAAGCTACCTTTTCCACAGCATGTTGTTAAGTTTAATTTATTGCCATAAGATTCTGTGGAGCCTGGAAGTGTAAATGGGTTCTAAAAAGGGTTTAACTAAATCTGTTGGTTGCTACTAAACAGGATGATCTATAAGCAAGTGCCAGCTCTGAGAGTTCCTAAACTTGTCATCAAAGCTGAGAAATACCCTGTGGAAGGATTGGTTTCATGGGGTGGTGAGAAGAAAAGTGTCTTTCCTCACACAGAGAGATGTTCCACAAATAGGTCTGGTATTGGTTTTGCTTGGGTATGGCAAGAAGTGAGTAAAAAACAGTGGGTGAGTAGTGTGGCACCAGGAGTAAAGCCCCATTCCTAAGGTTGTCCCATGGAAAGTGAAACAATTTCATTTTTACCAAACCAGTTTTACAACTTGAAGGAATATAAAGTAAATTAGCAGATGATACTAGATTGGAAGGAGCTGTTGACTGGAAGGCAGGGAGGCCCTGAAGAGAGACACTAACAAATGAGAGGGCTGTGAATCACCAGTGGTGCAACGTTCTACAAGGGAATTCTGCACCTTGGATGGGACACCCTGGATGTGCAGACAGGCTGTATGATGACTGGGATGAGAGGCTGAGGAGTGGACAGGGAAGAGGCCCGGGGGCCCTGGTGGATGGCCAGGTGCATCTGAGTCAGCAGTGCCCTGGAGCCAGGAGGGACATCCCTGTCCTGGGGGATAAGGTCCAGCAGCACTGGCAAGCCTAGGGAGGGACTGTCCCTCTGGGCTGGGGTGGCCTCACCTTGAGTGCTGGGGCAGTGGTGCTCTCAGCACCACGAGGTTAAAAAAAGACATGAAGCCATTAGAGACTTTACAAAAGAGGCCATGAAGATGTGAAAGGCCTGGAGGAGCCACCCAAGGAGAAGCTGAGAGGGCTGGGGCAGCCCCGAGCTCTGCTCTGGGCCAGGGACAGCACCCGGGAGCGGCTGGAGCTGGGCCAGGGCAGGCTCAGGCTGCAGAGCAGGGAAAGGTTCTGCTTCCCCCAGAGGTGCTGGCACTGCCCAGGCTCCCCAGGGAATGGGCACGGCCCCGAGGCTGCCGGAGCTCCAGGCGGGGGGTCCCTTTCCTCTCAGGATATGAGTTGAGAATATTCATCTCTCTGATTCTCTCATTCCATGATACAAACAGTTGTGCTTTTTCAATGAGGAATGGCAGTAGGACATTAGGAGAGCATCAGGAGGGGGATTGTACCTGTTATTCCCAAGGCAGGCAGAAATGGGTATTTGCACAAAAATAAGATAATTCTGGTCTTTATAAAAGGATAAAATGAACTCTTAAAATTTTTTAATCAAATGGCAAATAGCAGTATCTTATTACCTAATAAATTCACCAAGAATTTAGGGAATTTAATCCATTAATCTTAAATCTCTGCATAGACAGGAGGTCATTGAGATAATGAGTCACCTGAGGCAATAAAATTCAGTAGAAAGCAAGCAGCTAATTTTTGTCAGAGCCTGTGAATATTTCTTGCAGGAATCCTATCTCTTTCTCTTGAGAGAAATATTATTAGCACCTTCTGCACTCCTTTCATGCCAGAATGCTGGAGGAACCACATGCAGGACTGGGTCTCTGTGCTCTTTCAGGCATTAATGTATTTTTTTGATGCTGAATAATTCATGAAGAGCATTTGCTAATAGAAACATCTCAAACAAACATTCCATCTAAATTTGGCTGTTTGTTTTAACATTTAAATTCCTCAGCAATTTGAAGCGTGGCTTCTTGTGCATTTATCTACTCCCAGTAATGCTTCTCCCACTGGAAGAAACACCCATTTCTTCTCATTTTTTTTTCAATCTAATCCTCAAATAATTGCATCAAATAAGCTTATTTTTTTTTTCTTAGCATATTTGGCTTTTCAAATTTTCAGTTTCTACACAAGAGCTTAGAATCAAATTACTAAAATGTGATGTATTAGAGTGTGCATGTGGCAGGGTGATGTGATGGAATTCAGGAATACCAGCAGGGAAAAATCAATGCTTATCGTGATCTTTTCTCAGTGTGAAATGGACTGAGAAAGGATGTTATGTGCCATGAAATCATGTAGAATGACCTTGAAAGAATTTAGAAGGTAATCATGAGCATTCTGTCTGAGCCTGCAGATTTATTGTAGCATAAAGATGCTATGAGTTCACCTATTATATTCCTAAGTAAACAGAGGATTTATAATGGACATCTGTGTGATTAAAAGCTCAGTCCCCAGAGAGGAGCAAACACCTCATAATTTACAAACTGAAAAATGGCGACTGAGACGTCAGACCCATTCCTCATTCTTGGAATTAATTTCATATTAAGGGCGTTTAGAATGGGGCCTCTTTCTCCATGTTGGAGGAAGTGATTAAATCTTCATTTATTGTGCATTTTTTTGTTTTTTTACTTTCTGATTCTGAGTCTATGTATGTGGTTATTCTGGAATCTTTGCATGCAAGACACTTGGGAAGTAGCCCTGCCATTTTAGAGTCTGTGTGATCATCAGGAGTTTGTTCTTTGTCCACCCACCACAGGACAAATGTTTATCATCAGTTATCCTCAGACTGGTCACAATTCCTACATCTCCTTAACTTCCCTTCTGTGCCTTTATCCAAAAAAGACAATATTTCTTAAGAATTCAATGTGAAGATAATGAGCATCACTACTAAATAAACATCATGTGAGCAGGAAATTTGCAGGTGGATATAAATAATTCTGAAAAATATAATAAACTGGCTATGTTCACAGTGCTACAGAACATAATGTCCAAATCCATTCCATTCTGGAATATTTTCAGATGTCTTGGAAAACTGCAGTTGACCCATACAGCCTCATGTTTTGAAAATGTCTGAACATGCTGCACCCAAGGTTCTTCTGTATTTGTGAAAAAATATATCTTGAAAAATCTATTCTTGCTCTTTTCATTAGTTTAAAAATATTTTAGAAGCTCTTCTGCTTCTGCAGGTTCATTTCTCTGTCACTTAATTTTTGTTATCTTTTTATTAATTGGTGTCAGCCAGGTGATTTTCAGCTGCCATCATTCTCCCATCTGCCTGCATGGCCTCCTCTGCAAGTCTTGTCTTAATGTTGTTTTTTGATGTGATTCTTGATGTCCTCCACTTATCCAAACCCAACTGCTAAATAAGTGAGACAGTGTTTCCAACATTTTCATAGTGGCTATAGATGTAATTAACTCACAATTGTCTCAAGGAATGTTAATAACATCATGTAGTCTTTTTGCCTATATTTTTATAACAAAAATCAAAATTCAATTCTTCCTATCCACCACTCACCATCAACTCTCAGGCAGGACAGTGTATTTATTGTAAGAGCTGGAACAGCTTTGAAGTAGAGGGTTATTTTTTTTTCAAGACAGGCATATAAAAAGTATTTCATGTGTTTGAAAATTATTCTGCTTATTAGAAAGAACATTTTCAAGGTACGCACATAAAATGGAAGCATTAAGAACATTGGTTTGCAATGGTAAATCTTGATTACATATAGATTATTCCTTTTCTCTGTCAGCTGTAATGATACAGATGTGTATTAGGGAAAGCACATTATTTTCTATTGAATTGTGTGAGTCAGAATAGATTTCTTTCTTTTCTCATCAAAGAATATCTTGACTAATTTTCTTAGGCAATATTTTGTGGAAGAGGTTTAGCTTTGAACTTTTTTCCACACGGGAACTTTATTTTTTTTTTCTAAACTGAGCACTTTACTTATGTTTGCATTGCAGAAAGTGTGACAATGAAATTTCATTCCTTTCACCTGTCATAGATGAACATTTTTAGGCTGTCCTACATTGCAGTAAGAGTAAAAAAATATAGTTTACATTTCCATCTAGGATGCTAATAATTTCAGATGTTGCTTCAGTAGCCTGAATTGGGGGGATCAGAATTATTGGACTGTAGTGTCAGCTGGGGGGGGAGGAGGTGGGTTGGAGACAAAGAGGCCACTCACCCCGATGTTCATGTGGCAACAGGGACAGTTTATTCTCAAGCCCATGCTTATAAAAGGCATTTGACTGGATATTTTCATTGGTCTGATCTCTACACTCCTTCAGGTTCTGGGCAGTGAAATGCCTGCAGCCTTGGGACAGACGTGAGTGGACGAGGCCCCTGTCAGACAAGCAGGGGCTGGTTAGTTTGCCTAGCCCAAACCAGCTTCTGTGTGGCAGCATCGGACATTTGTGAAAAGTTGTGCCTAAACACTCACTACAGTGTCCAAGAAAAGTTGTTCACAGCAGTTTACTGTGGAGGGGGTGGAAAGGGAGATGACTTAACTGTGAGTTCAAAAATCATGAGGAGCAGCCCCTGAATAAGAATCGTCTTCTGAAGCCATTGCTTCTCCTCCCATGATGAACTGTGGAACCATCACCTTTAGGAACTAAATGTAAATATCTCTCTTTTTCCTCTGTACTGACTTGTGATTCCCACCTGTGCCTGGCTGAATGTTTTCTCCTCCTTGCCCTGGCTGTTCTGCTGGGCAGAATGTTGGCATTTCCATTACATTCCCAATCTTCCTCAGCCCCATGATTTCCATTCAAGTGATTTAGTTTTTCCATGTTAGAGAACTACAGGACTATGCAGCTTTTATGCAGGTGAAATTTGCATTACCCACAAGTATCTCCTGTTGAAATTCCTCATGAAGTACACATTTCAATTAAAGTTTCTGCTTCCTCATCTTAATAAGGGGAAAAGTCTTGTATTCAGACCCTTAGTGGGATATTCAACAGGTAATTCTGTTACAGATCCACTATATCCTTAAAAATTATCTACCCTTCACTGTGAAAAAATTCCCCCAGCAGAGCAGCACAGACATATAAGTAACTATCTTTGAAATTTTCTATCAATGAATATTGTTTTCTGTCATCACAATTGCACCATGAAATATGAAAGTTCAATTTCCTCTTCATTTCCTTTTAATAAAACTTCTGCTCATTTCATTTTTGAAGAGAGATTGGATCTAAATTACTTTGACTTCTTCTGGTCCAACTTTGGTGAATGTTTCAAGAGAGAATCTGAAACCCTTTTAAAACCCACCAAAGAGATCAAGGGCTGTGTTCTGGGGGTTTAGTACTCAGTTCTCATCTCTCTTTCAATACAAGTCTTTTGCATTTAGAAGTGGCAGTACTGATTCCAGGACATGTTTTCAAGAAGTTTAATATTGCACCCACTAATGGAACTGCTGTTAAAAACTTAACAAACAGCAATTTTTCTGTTAAAACTGCAGGAAAGGGAATTAACTACAGGGACATATGTGCAAGATTACTTATCAGCAAAACCATTTGATGTTGTAGACCTTATTCATCATTCCCAATTTCCACAGAGAGAATTTGGGTGGATGGGATCTGCATGATCTTTACAATTGTACCTACCCATGATCAAGTAAATGGAATTAAACAAAAGGGAAAAAATAAATAGAATAAATCAAATGCAGATTTCAGAGTTTGGCTCTTCATGCAAGTTCTGTTTTTTCCTTTTGGTTTTCTTGGATAAACATGGGAGTTTTTCCTACAATTACATCAACAATTCAGAGTAAACTCAAAAAAATTAATGCATTAATAGCTTGAGCTTCTGGGTCATGGATGTGCCTGAAGTTAAAGGTTTCTGGGCTGCATAACACAGAATCATGGAATGGTTTGGGTGGGAAGGCACCTTAAAGCCCATCCAGTGCCCCCCCTGCCATGGCAGGGACACCTTGCACTGTCCCAGGCTGCTCCCAGCCCCAGTGTCCAACCTGGCCTTGGGCACTGCCAGGGATCCAGGGGCAGCCACAGCTGCTCTGGGCACCCTGTGCCAGGGCCTGCCCACCCTGCCAGGGAGCAATTTCTGATTCCCAAGATCCCATCCAGCCCTGCCCTCTGGCACTGGGAGCCATTCCCTGTGTCCTGGCACTCCATGCCTTGTAAACATTCTCTCTCCATCTTTCTTGTCACTTCCATCCCAATACAACAGAAGCCTGGCCCTTCCCATGACAGCGAATGTTTCACATTGTTAATTCACTTCAGCTAAAGAGTACGTGGTGAATGCTGTGGTATTGATGGAATTTCTGCCTAAACCTCTCTGACAGAAGTTTGGTATTTCCACTATTTTCAAAGATATATTGGGACTGTCAGAAGCACAAATAGCAGCAGTTGTCTCAGGGTGCATAACTTCCTGCACGTGTCTGCATTAGTGAGGGAATGTTTGTACTCAAGAAGGCAGATTTTTTTTCAGCCTTTGTTGTGGGATCAAGGAAGAGGCATTGGATGTTCCAGTAATTCTGGAAGTGATCTTTCATCCCTGGATTGTATGGTATGGCTGACAATGTGTCCGTGTTCATAATTGCTCTTTGGGCAAATCACAGCCCTCTAATATTTTGTGACACATAAGTCCAGGCAGGAGATGTGTTTCTGTCTGTGCAGAAGCTCAGTATTTGCAGAGCCAGCTTTTATGTGTCCATCAAGGAGCACTGGAGACCACAGATCGTTTGGAGTTGCTGCAGCGTAGGCAAGGCTAATATTTTGTGGATGAAGTTCTGTGTGCCCACGTGGCTGCACCTGTGAGTGACACCTAACACCCTTTCCTGCAGTTCATCATCTCCATTTACAGCAGTGCCCCAAGTCACGCGTTTAGAATTTATAATCTATGGTAAAAATGTGAACACAAGATTTTGCTAAAGGCTGTTTCCCATTAAATTGATAATGAGTTTGAATTCTCCAGAAATCATGTAAGACAATTCACTGGCTCCATGGTGATGTGATCACAACTGTGTTAAACTATTCCAACAACACTATTGTACCCGTGAAGTCAAACAAGTTTGGAACAGTATTTTATTTAATTTCTAATGTGTAATTTTGAAATTACTTAATTTCACTTAAGTGCTCTTAATTTTCTTTTTTCTTTGTTAGAAAACTATTACAAAAACCCCTTCATTTGACAGTCTTGGGTTGGCTGAGGGAGAAAAGAGAAGCAGGACCTCAGACCTCCATTTCCCTTATTATAATCAATCAATTTCATACTCATTTGTGTTCAGTCTCCACTGGAAATTTGCATTATCCAATCAGAACTGAACAGGTCTCTCAGGGGCGATCAAGTGTCACATAAAAATTCAACAGAAAATTCATGCAATAAATCACTAAAAGTACAACTCATATATGGAGATTTTAAACCCATCTAAATTCTACTAAAAACCTGTAAATCCTATTTTAGACAAGAAGGAAACTTGGGAACTGTAACATCCCTAAGAGGCTCTTCAAATTGCACATACTAATATTTAATCATTTATCCTTTTTGTATGTCCAAATTAAGTAGTTTAACCGAAGTGAGTACAGCTTTCATTTCTACTTCTGATGAGGAGTAGTTCAGATAGACAACATTATATCATCATAATCTTCTAATATTTAGTCAGTAAAAATATATTCTGTAAGTTTTAGGCAATTAGCCTGTTGAATTAAAATTTGAAATATATTTAATGGAAAAAGGGTTTATGTGAGTCACAGTGGATCCAGATGCAGCTTCAAGACACTTGGGCATGTGCGTTTATGTGCTCTTTGAAAAAAAAAAAAAAAGAGAGGCAGCAAGAGGGTTGGAAAAGCAAGAGGAAGTGGACAAATGGCAATGGAGAAAGGCAAAGCCATCTGCAGTGGAGGAATTAGTAAATTCCAGGTGATGAACTCTACATTTTCTGCTTTGAAATGAGAAAAAGATGTGAAGTAAGGGTGGGCTTCTTCCTGTTTAGCAGCAGACAAAAGGGCAAAAAGAGCATTAGGTCTGATTGATTGATTGATTGATTGATTAAAAAATCAACAGTTAATACAGAAGCAGGAGTCGGTGACGTACCTTCAGTCCTATCCAGCCCCAGTTCAGGGGCACAACTGCTCTGAAATAATTTGCTGTCCTAACTGCTGCATTTGATCTTCCAGATTTCTAGGATGTTCCTCATCTGGTGGAAGAATTCACGCTGAAGCAAGAGACAGAAGCCTGGAGTATTTATTTAATATTTATCAACAAGTAATGCTGGAAAAACTGGACTGAGGAAAGAGTCTTCAGGGACATTTGAAACACTGTGTGTACTTCATACTTAATTATGTTCAACTGATACACTTTGCAGTTGGTGTCTGTGATAAAGCAATTCCTTAAAACTCTAAATGTGTTGTAGAAACAAGGTAGGAGAACCAACCAGAAACTCACTGTATCTAAGTGATTGCATAATAAATGTCTTGCTTTGAAAAATTACATAAAACCTCCAATATTTATATATTTTAGAAGGGCTGAGCTAAAATTTAAAATTCTATTAGAAGACACATTTTAGGTTAAAACATATTATTTGGACTAATTTAAACTAGTTTTGTTTGAAGGTCGACCTTAACCTTAGGTATAATTAACCTCTTGGTCTCTGTGTATTTGCATCCCCGAGTTTCAAGAACTTGTGAATGAGTTTCATTTTCACTTTGAAGGAAGCTGTTCTAGAGGAGGCTCATTGTAACTGGCACATTGCTGCTGCCCACATTTCTCTGATATTTCCTCAAAACATGACTCACACATAATCAGAATAGGCAGGGTGTCTTTATTACTTTGGATTGTTTTAGGGAAAGCAACAGATGGTGGTATTTGAGCTGTCCAGATATAGAAAACATGGCCTTGCACCATCAGGCTGTCTTTGCATCTTGTTTGCCTTTTTACAGACATAATTCAAAATAATTAGGCAAGTATTTAAGGTCCTGCCTAAGTAGCAAAGTGGATCAATAATGTGTGCCTGAAGTTATCCATCTGGTTGGAAGCTTCCTGAAGTCAATAATTATATGGATAAACCCTTCCACTTTTGACAGAAGATGAATCTTTATCTTCTGCATCTGTTTAAATCTGTCTGCAGTTAGCATCAGGCAGGACTAACACTACTTATTTAGGGAAGGAAATTTAAGCTTTAGGAAGTTCTACTCTGAGGAAATGAAAGCTGTCTCATTCTCATTAATACACATTCCATTTCCTTCTTTCTCTGCTATTGCTCTTATTTCCCCTTAAAATTTCTCTGAAGAAAAGAAAATTTAAAAAGCATATATTCTTGCTTATGACAATAGGAAAAACTGTGTTGAATCAAATATTCTTGGGTTTGGGGAAGTTTCTTTGCTGATAAAAGGTGCTCACATTAATCAGATCTGTTATACAGTGTGAGGTTGTAGAGGCATGTAGGAAGTAGATCTTAATTCTACTTTATGTTTATGCAGATGAATTGTACCAAAGCAGAAATTGTAGAGGAACACAAATTAATACTTCATTTGTTATTGTATCACTCTTGTAACAAGCTGAGGTGAGAGATCAGAGTAGCACAATTCAGATTTATTTACAGTCTCCTCACTTTATCACTTGGTAATACAATAAATAGAATTGGGGGTGGGGGGGATTGTATAAACCACAGTTTGAAACAGTTATAATAAAGCTCCTTTTTTCTTATGTCGTGCTGTGAATGAAAGTCTGCCAAGAGTGATAAGAAAGTTCTGTTCATCAGAATCTGTTGACACAGTATTTTTTAAAAAGTGTAGTCGTGGATAAGAGTCATGGGAGTTTTGGGTTGGTGCCGATTATATTTCATACAAATAAATAATCTGTGGCGGTATTTTAGAATTGGTAATATTCCTTTCTCAATAAAAATACTTTAAAACCTTTTTTTAAAGGGGCTTTAGCAAAAACCCCCTCTTTTCTGTGTACATATAGATGTGCACTGGGGAAAATAGGAAAAGCACAGCTCACTATGAAAGAATGCTGGGGTAATATCTTTTCAATGCTTGCTGGCTTTATAAATCCTCTAATAAATTACAAAGTAATTTACTCATACTCCATAATAGCATGCTCTTGAAAGAATAAGACTTTAGATCCAGGCTGTCTCCTGCTCAGAATGCAATGATGTTGTGTATCACACACACCAACTGCACACAAGCAAAATAATGGCCCTGAGGCTGCCAGGCAGTAATAAATAAGGAGAACATGCTTACGACAAAGTGCACATTTTATTAGAGACTGAGAAATGTAATTTGACTCCAGCACACAGAAAAGTCGAATGGTGATTTTTCAAAAAATTTTGGGCAGGTTGAAATAACTTGTTTCGAAGTTTTGTTATCATCACCAAAATTAACTAATTTGGGTTTGTATTCTTAATTCCAGTTGATAAGAGCAGCAAAAATGAATTTTCTAAACCTTGCTGCTTCAAGATAACTGAGTTAGGCATGGAGAATCCCAGGGAGGGGTGGTTATTTGTGGCATCCTCAGCAAGCTAGAGCCCAGGTCCGGTCTGGGTGAAGGGTGTAGAGTGTGCTTAATAATCCAGTTTTTAACCAAACTAAAGCTATGACCAAAGCACTGGTTGTTTGCTTGAATTACCAGGACTGGGTATGAACAATTTTCTTTTAATGTGCACCAGATGTTGCTCTTTCCAAACTAAAGCTATGACCAATTACCAGGACTGGGTATGAACAATTTTCTTTTAATGTGCACCAGATGTTGTTGCTCTTTCGAGTCCCTGACAGCCATTCTACTGTGAAATACTCGATCAGGGCTGGATCTCTTTCTCTAGCATTTTGTTCTCCCCAGCGTCAAGATTTTTCATGTGGCTTTATGTCATTCCTAAGGAGAGTTTTGGGTTTAGTCACATATGTTTGGGGGGAAAAAAAAGTTTCTAAAGTTTACATTGTTTTAAAAGAATGCACTAAATTGCTTAAGCCCCAAATTTGGTTATTTGGTGTGACTTTTCCTATAGGCAAAAATAGACACACAGATACAAAATAATTCCTATATATGGAGCCCAAATTGCCTTTTATGCCACCACAAACCCCATTTAGAGCACACATTCAACATGGGAGACAAGAAATCATTGTTCTACATATATAAAATCCTCTTGGCAGTTCACTGGGATTTTATGCATGTAAAAATATTTGGTCATCTGTGTTCATTTTCATTTTAAAAATTGAGTTCTTGTGGAGATGAGAAAATTTCTAAAATAATCAGCTTGCTGTCCTCTAAAGCTCCTCTCAAGGAGACTACTATGTTGCCTGATTAATGTTGAACTTTCATGGTTCTATAAGGCCAAGAGACATCTTGTAGAATGGGAGTTACTTTTCAACCATCTGAACTGGAAGAAAAGAACTTGTTTTTGTGTGAGACATTCAGATTGGCCATATTTTCATCTCAGAAAGCAAAGCATAATTCCATCTTCCCAAAAGTTTTCAAATTGATTCATTAGAAGGACAGGCTTTAATTAATTTAAAATGTATTTCATATTTGCTTGGCTATTAAATCCAAGATATTCTGAAGACTGTGGGAAAATGCCCACTTAAGACTAAAATTAGCTGGTATCACTCTTTGTTCCATCTGTGTTCTATTTGACTGCCAGAATGGGGAAAGAAAATAGAGGTAAAAGGTTAGGAGTGGAAGCAGTTATAAAAAGCAGTAATTATTGACCTTGGTGGTGTGTCAACAGCATGTTCAGCTGCTCCTGAGAAGATCCAAATGTTCAGGACGATTTCAACCCACTCCTGTGCTGTTCCCACCTCGGCAGGGAAGCCACAGGGTGAGCACTGGCAGGGAGATCCCAGCACTTCTTTGGGTGTTACCCAGTTGTGCTGCTGCTCAGAACTCCTTCTGGGCCTCATTTGCAGACAGTGCTGCACTAAAGGCATCTCCAGTGCAAATGGTCTGGATGGCTCGTCCTTCACACTTCTGGAGAGCGGCTGTGTGACCTTGGATGTGCTGGCAGTGACAGCAGAGCATGTTCTGTTCAGCACTGGCTCCGTGGTTGAAGACCAGGCTACTCTGCCTCCTCCAGAGCAGCCCTGTGACCACACACACTGCCCATGAACTCCTCGGCACAGGGAGCTCCACAAAAACAGGAAGTTTATAAAATCACTTGTATTTCTTCACATTGTAACTTGTTAGTTTACCCAGCTTAATGCCATTAAACTAAACTAAGTTCACAAGTTTAAGGTTTTTTAAACTAATGCTAGTTTATAAGTTAAAGCTTAGAAGTATATAAGTTCGTAATATTTATAATTAATAGAAGTGTAAAAGGCATTTGAAGGGAGGTGTCAGAGGATGGACCAGGCTCTGCTCTGTGGTCCCCAGCAATGGGACAAAAGGCCACGGGCACAGACTGAGCCCAGGAGCTGCCCCTGCCCAGGAGGCAGAACTGCTGCCCTGGGCAGTGCCCAGCCCTGAGCAGATGGGGCAGAGAGGCTGTGCAGTCTCCTCCCTGGGGACATTGCAGAGCCACAGGGACACACTGCTGTGCCTGTGCTCTGGGATGGCCCTGCTGGAGCAGGGAGGTGGCACCAGAGCAGCCCCTGTGGGCCCCTCCAGCCTGACCCAACCTGGGATTCTGGAGAATCAACCTTCACTTTTCTCTTACACTTTAAAGAAAGTATAATAAAGTAAGACCAGTCTCCTTTGTTCTGAAATGCTGTTCCCTATTTCAGATGGAATTCACTTCACAATATATAGACTAACATGGTTATATTTTGGTATTCCTGAAGTTGGAGTTGTGCTAACTTTATTTTCAGTCTTGATATTTTTCTTCTGCTTTGCTAATTCCTACACATTCCTCATGAATCCTTAATTAATCCTTAGCTTTCTGGGTTACTGATAAACTTTGATTTAACGTGGTCCAAGTCCAGCATGTCCAGGATCTGGAGAACTGCCTGCTGTGATATGACTGTGGAGGTCTTAGGCCTGACCTATCCAAAATCTGCATCTCTTCTGGGACATTCCACATAAATTTAGTTGCCTACAAAACAACTTCAGACAAAGTGGTTTACAGATAGTTTTGATCCTATTTTCAATTCCATTGCATCTTTTTTATTTTTTAGCAGTAGAAAGAAGTGGGGCTAAAGCTCTCCATGCTTTGCTTCTTGCTGTCATCCTAGAAGGATCTATTACAGATCATGGAATCATGGAATATTCTGTGTTGGAAGGGACCCCCAAGGATCATGGATCCAGCCCCTGGCCCTGCCCAGACCCCCCAGCAATCCCCCCAGGATCATGGATCCAGCCCCTGGCCCTGCCCAGACCCCCCAGCAATCCCCCCTCTCCATCCCTGGTGTCCAAAGGCTCCTGGAGCTCCGGCAGCCTCGGGGCCGTGCCCATTCCCTGGGGAGCCTGGGCAGTGCCAGCACCTCTGGGGGAAGCAGAACCTTTCCCTGCTCTGCAGCCTGAGCCTGAAAGATTCCTGGCCTTGGGGAGGAACTGGAGGTCTGGTGGTAGCTGTGGCTGAAACCTCAGTCCTGAGGGAGATTAGTCAGGAAAAGATTTTTCCTCATACCCAAAAGATCATGGAGGTGGATTGCCACAACGAATATAAATGTGCTTTTATAAGGAGAGGGGGAGTTTAGGGTGGGTTTTAGCTGTGAAGCTGAAGAGGTTCACTAGCTCAGGAAAGGAGCAAGGCAATCTGAAGCTTTCTAAAGTTAAACTTCTCTTGTGCCTTGCTAATTCCTACACATTCCTCATCCTACCATTTAGCACAGAAGGTGGCTTCCTTCCAACACTTACTTTCCAGGTCTTGATATTCATACTTGGAGTGTTCATTCTCTATATTTTACATTAATATACCTCATATTCTTTTTTTCTTTGGGAATAGAGCAGAAGAGAATCCTGCCCTGCCTTTCTTGGTTTGGGACCACAAAAGTGCTGTGAAAGCTGATCAGAGGATTGCTCAGTTGTTTCCAATTCACATCCACCAGCACACTTGGAGAAAACAGGTTAGAGATAAATGTAGCATTCTCAGGGAAATTAATATGTTCAGCCTCTCTAGAAAATATATTACTTTGTTTGCTTTCATTTTAGATTAATATAAAAGGACCTTAAGACATTATTCATATGCATTTTTAGTGTGTGTGAAATTTATGTTTCTCTATTACATGGCATTCTGCTTCATGTTTTAACCTCGAGAGTCTCTGCTATAAAGGTGGAGTTAATTTCCAATGCTGGTAATTTCACTGGGTTTGATTATCTATTGCATTATATCATAAAAATTTCTATTATCTCAGCTACCTATTAAATATGGACCTGGGTGAGTGAGAAAAAGCTCTCAGGTGATATAATTATCAAGTTAGATTCCAGCTGTACTGATATAAAATAGAACATATTCATTGTGGGAAATGTCAAACAAATAGCTACAGGCTGGAAAGCATTTTCTTACTATTTCTGATGTTTATAAAGAAATATGACCAAATATTTGGAAAGCCATAGTTCTTTATGGCTTTTCTCCTGAGGTGACATGTTATAACACCAGGCCTACGTGGTGCTTCCTGAAGCAAATTACAGCCTGATATCTTAAATTATAGACCAAATTACATGTCAAGTGAAATTCAAACAATACCATGTCTTTTCCTTTTAAAAATCCACTACCTGGAGCTGGAGAGCTTTACAGATTTAACCTCCTGGAAGATTTTAAAGACATTTTAAAATCACTAAACCTGTACATTACCACACTCCAACCTTTAAGAATTGTTTACATCAGAATTTTAAATGTGCACCAGCTTTTTTTTTTTTTTTTTTTTTTTTTTTGGGGGCAACCTA